>NC_090765.1:1562363-1567363 GCF_036898095.1 Palaemon carinicauda | reverse complement strand
TCAAGAGTTTTACATTGTTTACCGGGATATTTAATCTATTGAATTTCTGGATGAAGTCCTCTGCATGATTAATATGAGCTGAAGAAAAGCTCCCTAGAAAGGGAGACAGCAAGTCTGCTAACCATTTTGATATATTATATATAAATGACCCTTTACATGAGACAATTGGGCGTAAGGGAATACCGTCCTTGTGAGTTTTTGGGAGCCCATAAAAATATGGCAACGAAGGGTTCATGACTTTGAATTTTTCTAAGACCTCGATGTCTTTTTTATTATTTCCGATTTTTCCTACGGATTTGAAAAATTCCGGAGCAATAGTTTTACGGGGATCTTTTTTTATTAGCTTTTCATATGTAGTGTCATCGTTTAAGAGCTGTTGAACTTTGTTGACATACGTCTCTTTATCAAGAATGACTATTTTTCCGTCTTTATCCGATTTTGTGATGATGATATCGGTTTTGTTTAATGAAAAAATTGCATTATGAAACCTTCTGGGAAGTGGATTTTTACTGTTATTTTGTTCTAATGCATTTAACAAGATTCCTTTTAGGCAAGTTTCATCTTTTTCAAAATTGTTTTTTCAATATTAAACTTAGCCGGTGATCATATAGCTGTCAGCTCTGCTGCCCAACAGAAAAACCTAAGGACAAAATACGCCAGCGATCGCTATACAGGTGGGGGTGTACATCAACAGCGCCATCTGTCGAGCAGGTACTCAAGTACTCCATGTCAACACAGAACCAATTTTCTCTCTGTCGTGCCACTGGCAAGACCTACTAAATACGCTGTTACTAACTGGATTTGTTTTCACAACTATTTGGTGAAGTACACTATTCTAGTTTTGAGCTTTCGCTATGCAGGGGTTTTATCTTCATCTCAAAACTTGAACTCGTTTTGGATAGATTTAATTATGGTGACAAAGAGAGTATGGACTCTATTTCACTTTTAAATGGCCGACCCTTCCCTTAGACGGAAGTGTGTTTAGGTTTTTAGTAATTTTGCTTAACACGTTATATAGATCTATATATTTTATATCTCTCCGCCTTTATTAGGCCTCTTCGATTAACTTTCCATTTATTATAAACATATAAAAATAAATTTTTATGTTTTGTTTATATGCGACCTTTCCTGATAGTAGGTGGTCCTAACTTGGAACCGAAGTTAATCAACGTTGAGCCCGTTATATCGTATTTAGCCTTTAAAGAATTTAAAACTTTTTAATTTAATGTTTTATGAAAGAATTTCTTTGATAGTCTTCGTACTGTTTTCAAAGATGAACTAACGTTTAGTTTTTTAGACTCCGCAGTTGTTGACGTTCAGGACGTTCAACATGCGCTCTATCGTTACGATAGAGAGAGAGTGTATCACGGTTTCACTTTGCAGTAAGAGTAAATCGATTCTGACGTTTCGTTCATTCTTTCTTAGCTTAAATGGTTTAAATTCTAAATTAAAGGAACTTTTTATTTGGAAAACCTTTTAGTTTTTTCCTTTAGCCAAATAACATGTTTTTTTGACGATATATAATTGGGCTCTTCTCTCAGGTGCGAAATCAAGAGAGAAAGAGAGAGAGAGATAGAGACGGAGGGAGAGAGAGGAGAAAAAAAAAAACGTTCCGTTCAGCGGGTAACGTTGTTCTCGTGTTACTCTCCTCCCTAGTCGCTGTACGGGGAAGAAGGTAAAACGTTTTTAGGGTTTTATTCTTGTCCCCAGGCTATGTGCGGTGAGAGATTGTAAACGTAGTTTATTTGAACTAGTGTTTAGTCTCTTTCGCAGCCACTGAATTCTTTATCTTTATATGTTTTCTGTTTTTGCTAGTATTAATGAGCTGCATTATACGACTGTTTTCGCAATTACTACCTTTTAATGAAGGGTAGAATTGCGTGTTTCAGGTAGAAATCGGTAAAAGTTTCGATTTCAGTGAAATAAGTGCAAAACAGAAAATCGAAGTGATAAAGTGATATGCGCAAAGTGTTACAGTGTTGCGTCCGAGGGTTCGTCTGTTCGTGCCTGTCGTTCACCTAGTCCGGGACCTCTTGCAAGCTCCCAAGCCCAGGGGAGAAGTAATGTCGAACGACTTATGGGTTCGTCAGGCCTTGATCAACGAACAGACGTTTCCCTCCGTGGTTTCGGGCGTATCTACCCAAGATCGCCCCACCCACACAAAGACGAGAGAGCCCATTTACTTCTCGTCTGCGGAAGAGGTTTCTCGTAAGAAACCATGGACCAAGGTCTCGCAGCTTATTAAGCGCAAGTCGGTCCCTTCCGCGCAAGTCCAACGGCCCAGTTGTAGCCACTGGGTCAGTTCGGACTCGCTGCAGTCTTCCGATGACTGCACACCTCCTAAGAGAGGCAAAGTGGTACCGCAACAGGCAGTAACACCGTCTGTTGCCGCACCTGCTGCTGTAGACCCTAAGTGGTCTTTGCTACAGTCTATGCAGACACAGTTAGCATCTTTTATGCAGGAGTATCGTGCGGAGAAGGTTGACGCTGCACCCGTTAGCCTACAACCAACCACGGTTGTGCGTACAGTAGACGCTGAGGCTACCTGCTCCCGCACTCCGCCTGTGAGAGTTCCACCACCCATGCGCAGTGTACCCTGCCAGCCGCACGTTGACGTTCACAGACGCACGCTACCCTCCGTTGACGTTCGCGAGTTACCACAACAACAGGAGGGTGGAGTTAAGTTGCTTTGTTTTGACGCTGTGCGTCAACCTCCGCATTCTAGAGTTGTTTTGACTGCTCAGTATAGACAGTCAAAGCAGTCTCGAGTGAACACTGTATGTCCTCACGCACCTGTTGTGGTTGACAGTTCAGTTGTTGACAGTTCACAGACTGTCAAGCAGTTACATGACGTTGCCTTCTGGTCTGCTACTAGTGCACCAGTGCTGTATGTCCTCACGCACCTGTTGTGGTTGACAGTTCAGTTGTTGACAGTTCACAGACTGTCAAGCAGTTACATGACGTTGCCTTCTGGTCTGCTACCTATGCACCAGTGAGAGACTCACTGAGATAACCTAGCTTTTATCGGACAAGGTTCCTGTAGATGAGAAAGTGCTGTTCTCCCTCCTACTGATATTCCTTTGAGGACTCTGTCATTTGGAGAGGAGCCTTAAGCTGCTTAGCCTCCTATGGACTTTAATTAAATCATGATGATTTTTTTAAGGATCTTCGTCCGGATCTTGTAACTGCTGCTCCTCGTTCGCCTAAACGTCAGAACTTACACTAGGCCTAGCTACTTCGAAGCCGTTGTTGTTAAGCTAGTGCTCTCTCGCTCTCCTAGAGAGCGTTACGTTGGCTAGGCGACTGGTTTTTGCACCAGGAGGAGTTTTAGGGATACAGCCTTTGATTTCCCTTCTTTTAAACTGGCTTATAGAGCGAGAGTCTGTAGGACACGAGAGAAGTTCTCGGCTTGGGAGTTCATGCCTCTGCCCAGATAGACTTCTCAATTCTGGTAGACTCGCCCTGGCGCCTAGCCAGGAGACGCTCCAAGTTGTTTACAGGTCAACTTCTCAACTTTTGTCGAGCCTTTGAAGTTTTGCTGTACTATTATGTCACACATAACAAGGCTTCCAGGGATGGTAAATGGTTCCGCCTCAGTCGCTAACCCCGTCTGTTGCCACACCTGCTCCCGTAGACCCTAAATGGGCTTTGCTGCAAGACATGCAGTCCAAGCTTGTGTTCTTGATAGAGGACTTAAATGCGGAGAAGAACCTTCTGGCCAACAACCTTCCAACCGGTTGGTTGTGCGCCCTGTTGACGCTGAGGTATCCTACTCGCGTCTGCCAGTTGAGGTGGTTCCTCCACCGATGCGACCCAGTGTGAGTTGCCAGTCGCAGGTTGACGTTTAGTGACGCTCGGAGGTGGTTGTTGACGTTCAGTGTTTCACTAGGAAGACGTTCAACAACCAGCAGAGGTGACTTGTTGTGAAGCGGTGCGTCAACCTCAGCAGCCCGGTAGGGTGTTGACTGCACAACCCAGACAGTCTAGACAGTCTCGGGTTGACGCTGTGCTTCCTCGCGCACCCATGGTTGTTGACAGTTCACAGACTGTGCAGCAGTGCCATGATATTGCGTCCGGCTCCGTCACGCATCCACCAGTGCGACCGGATTCAGCGAGTCAGACGTTGCCCACTCCGTTGCCGTTTCCTCATCAGTTTCGGATGAGGAACCCTCTGATGAGGACGTTGCTGAACAAGACGATCAACCCCCAGCCCTGCTATCCATCCAGAAGATGCTGAAGAAGGAACGCTGCCCAGTCAGGCTGTGGATGAGTCTGGTAGGGACACTGTCATCCATGGATCAATTTGTGTCACTAGGAAGACTACACCTCCGTCCTCTTCTATACCATCTAGCTTTTCACTGGAAAAAAGACAAGACGCTAGAAGCGGTCTCGATCCCGGTTTCCGGATAGATAAAGCCTTGTCTGACTTGGTGAAAGGACTATATCAACCTTAGAGAGGGTCTTCCCCTGACTGTTCAGACTCCCAACCACGTTCTCTTCTCGGACGCATCGGACGTAGGCTGGGGTGCGACATTAGACGGTAGGGAATGCTCGGGATTATGGAACTCGAGTCAAAGGACAATGCATTTCAACTGCAAGGAGCTACTGGCAGTACGTCTGACCTGGAAAGCTTCAGGTCTCTCCTTCAAGGCAAAGTGGTGGAGGTGAACTCGGACAACACCACGGCTTTGGCGTACATCTCCAAGCAAGGAGGGACCTACTCTCTGACATTGTACGAGATCGCAAGGGACCTCCTCACCTGGTCAAAAGGTCTAGACATTTCACTAGTAACGAGGTTCATCCAAGGCAACTTGAATGTCATGGCAGATTGTCTCAGTCGGAAGGGACAAATAATTCCAACAGAATGGACCCTCCACAAGGATGTATGCAAGAGACTTTGGGCCACCTGGGGCCAGCCAACCATAGATCTCTTCGCAACCTCGATGACCAAGAGGCTCCCAATATTTTGCTCACCAATCCCGGACCCAGCAGCAGTTCAT
>NC_090765.1:1547363-1552363 GCF_036898095.1 Palaemon carinicauda | reverse complement strand
CTTAGGTGGAAGCTCCTCAGAACTGTTCCAAGCAAAGCTGCGAGTTGGCTGGAACAGTCTCTGGCCACCATTAATGTCTCCGCTCACTTGGCAGGATGTTTTGCACCTGTTGAGTGTTCTCGACGAGGCATCCCGTCAGCGAAGCCAGACGGCAGAGGATTTGGCCATCAGTCGTGTGGGACAGTCATGGCACGGCTCGTATGCCGACAGGGTTGCCATCGCGCACCCCGGATAGATCTCCCCAATTCCAAAGGAGGTACTGTGCATGGTGCCGAAAACCAGGGCACTTAGTGGACGAGTGTCGCAGACGCCTCAACCTCTGCCTACGTTGTGGCTCGTCCAACCATCATGTGGCACAGTGTGGATGACAGGCTCCGGTTATAAACAGATCACCTGTCCAGAACACAGCTAATGCCCGCAGCCCTGGGAGGGAGACTACCTCTGTCCAGACTCCTTCAAGGTGGAGAGCAGTACCGGTGAATGCTACTCCGACTCCATCGTCCTATTCTGGATCAACCAGTAGCCGGGAGACCCGAAGTGGGAGCGAGTCCAGTGCTCCATCTTGGACTGTGGGGAAGAAGAAGAGGAGCAAGAAGGCAAAGCCCAGGAAGTCAAGAACTGAGGAGTATCATAGGTCTTTAAACACCAGGCCTTCGATGTAGAAGATGGGGCTACATCGAAGGAGGGTGTGAGTGCTAGGGTGCATGCTCCTAGTATTCCGGCGGCAGCCTCAGAAATCTCAATTTCCAAGGTTACCCCTCAACCTGAAGAAGTCATTGCACCTCCAATGGCTCTTTCAGGATTGGCCTGTGATAACCTGTCCTCGACACAGTCCAGAGCTTCTCCAACTGACTCCTCCAGGGAGAAAGCAGTAGCTGAGGCGGTATTGAAAACCCTTCGTAGGGTTAACCTGGCGCAGTTGGCTCCTGTACCACTCATGGTTGTCCCAGTGACCATGACTGAGTTTCCATCGGGAGCGTTGAATGCTCTCATTGACTCCGGAGCTGAGGTCAACCTCCTGTCATCGAGAGTAGTACAGGATTACCAGCTGCAGATGGTACCCAACACCATTGGTGTGAAGGGTTTAGGGCAAACAGGACCTAAGACCCTAGGTACTGTACTGTTGACCCCTATACTGCATGGAATGACATTCGCCCCGGGTGTGTTCCATGTAGTGCCTTCAGGGACTATGGCTGAGCACGTAGTGCTTGGTTACCAGTTCTTGAGAGCAAATGGGGTGATAGTTGACGGTTCCCGAAAGCGGCTGAGCGTTGGCAGTACTCCCCAAGAGCCTCTTTGGGAGTATTATGTCCCGATACGTGGAGCCTGTTGTCAGCAAGTGCTTTATGCCCTTGAGGTCCACGCAGCCGATTCAATGAGGATTGCCAGTATTGTTCCAATTACTGTTAACTTTCCTAAGAGACTTGACACCTCTTTTAGGTGCCCTGGTCTGTCAAGGAAAGTTACAGCAATTCCTGGCATCCTTGAACTGAAAGACAAAAAAGCCTCAGTTTTAGTCAAGGGTTCATCTGAAGAAACTGCCAAGATCAAGAAGGGCGATCTCTTGGGGAAAGTGTTCACCATAGCAATGGTGGATGCTCCTCTATCCTGCCTGATAGCACAGGAGTGTGACCTGACTCATGAACCGAGCATATTGGAAGAGATAGACAATCTGTCTATCTCCGACGAACTGGACTCTTCTCAGAAGGACCAGTTTTGTCAAATGCTTCGACGTCATCTTCCAGTCATCAGTACTGGTGATGATAATGTGGGAGAGTGCTCAAGCACACCAATACGCATCCACCTGTATGACGAGACGCCCATTTATCAGAGAGTTCGACGGTTTGCCAAACCTGTCGCTGACGCCATCGAGGAACAGTGCAAGGAGTTGCATGAACTGGGTATTATTGAACCCAGCATCTCTCCTTGGTCTTCACCCATTGTTCCAGTCCGAAAAAAGGACAATAGTATACGGTTGTGTGTGGACTACCATAGACTGAATAAGGTGACTGTCTCTGATAAGTTCCCGATGCCTAACATGGCCGACTCTGTATTTGGACTTCAAGGAGTCAAATACTTTGCAACCCTTGACCTGGTTCGTGGATACTACCAGTTACCGTTGGCAGAGGACAGTAAGGAATACACGGCTTTCTCTACCGCCTTTGGAGACTGGCAGTTCAGACGCTTATCGTTTGGACTGAAAAATGCACCTGCAGTGTTCCAGAGAGAAATGCTGAGTATTCTCCAAGAGTTCCCGAAAGTCAAGGTGGTTGTCTACATTGACGACATATTGATACTTGGGTCTTCTTTCGAGGAACACCTAAAACTGGTAGAACGAGTTTTGGCTACTCTCCAGAAGCACGGACTCAAGATAAAACTCGGGAAATGTTCTTGGGTTCAAGCCGAGGTCCAGTATCTTGGTCATCTGGTTGGACGTTCTGGTATGCGTAAGCTACCAGAATACATCTAGAAAGTGGAAGACTTCCCTAAATCGACCACTGTGCGGGAGCTACGGGGATTCCTGGGACTGGTCAACTTCCAACGGAAGTTTATCCCCATGTGCTCACAGATAGCCAAACCATTATCTGCGAAGACTGGAGGACGAAAATCTCAAGGAACTAGGAAACTGAAGTGGACTGCAGAAATGGACAGTGCCTTTGTGCGCTTGAAGAACTGATCAAAGAGGACAGTATGTTGTCATACCCTGACTACTCCGCTGATGCTAAACCCTTGGAGTTGTTTGTTGACGCTTCGGGTGAAGGTGCTGGTGCTTGTCTGTGCCAGGAGTCCTTGGAGCATCCAGGGAAGCGTCGGGTTATAACGTACGACTCTATGACTTTCCTTGACTGCGAGACCCGTTACTCTACCATTGAGCGTGAGTTGGCTGCTCTGCGATGGGGAGTGAAAACCTTCAGGGCCTTCCTTTATGGTCAGTTCTTCGTGATCCATTCTGATCACCGTCCCCTGATGTAACTTCATGACATGAAGATGGTGGACAGTCATCTAGTACAGACACTGGAGGACCTGTCCGAATTTAACTTTATTGTTAATTACTGTCCAGGAGATCAGAATGCCGCCGCTGACTGGTTATCCCGCTGGCCCGCATTAACTGACTGTCTGTTTGCTACTGAACCTAGCACTCCCAAGTTGCCTACTGGACTGGTCTTGTATAAGGAGGTTCGTGGTGATCCAGATTCTCTCATCGAATCCTTGGAGCTAGTCGTGAACTGCTGGACAGAAGGGTCAGGTGTCACACCCGACTCTCCGCTGAAGGGAGCCAAGCTCCGGGATGCCTTAGTTCAGCAGTTTCTGAAAGACGCCGGTCGACTAGGCTTCAAACTGGACAGACCAGCAGGAACAGGATCAAGGCAATGAGATTTCCAGGTACAGTCCCAGCTCTGGAGTTGCTATTGGCAGCATCAAAGTTATTGAACCTGGAAATCTGGGTCCATTGTGGTCCCACTTGTCCCGTAGTTTATCGTGATCCATCCGTGACTGAGCCTCAGTGTGTGCATCTTCAGTGTCTGTCTGGAGTGCATTTTAATCCTCCGATCGAGCCTCGCAATTACGTCCCTCCAACTGACGTGATTCTGGGCCATAAGGAGGAGGTAAAATCTCGTGTTCCTGTCGCTGAGGGCTTGATCACTGATGATCAGGAAGCGCCGGAGGATTGTCCTGTAATCCAGTACGTGACAGAAAAGGCACCTCGTCAGTCCAGTTGTACCCATGTGTCTCAACACTCGGTAGTAGGTATAGTAATGATGCAGGAGACCTTATTTTGTGCCCTTGTTGATACAGGAGCACAGGTTTGTCTAGTAAGTGAGTCTGTACTGAGCCAACTTGGCATAGAGTACCAGGTACTGTCAGGAGAACAGCTAGAGGGGTTGACTGGTTTCTGCACCAGCATTCTAGGCTACATCCAGTTAGAGGTGAAGTGTCCTTCTGGGTGGAGGCTACCCCTGTTTAACTATGCGGTGGTAGCTGCCAAAGACACTAACTTTTGTTTTGTTCTTGGTAGGATTATACTGGACGCAGCCTACCTGACACTGGATTCACCCCGAGAACAGTTGGTGTATGACCACACTACTGTTCTTCAGTTGTCTCCCAAGGTACTCTCAGTCTCCTCCCTGCATACCGAGACCACTGTTATGAAGGTAACTGATCCTGAATCTGATCAGGGAGTGTTCTCCAGAAATGCTCTTTTGTCCTTTAGTCAGGTGTCCAAGATCCAAGGAGATCATCGACAGATTCAATCTGTCATTAAGATGATCTACTCTGGGGTTCCTGCATCTCGAGTTCCACGCTCCTGTCTACCCTATAGGAGATGTTGGTCGAACATGGAAGTTCACCAGGGTTTGCTAGTGAAGTGGAACCCGGACGGCTCAGTAGTCCCAGTAGTCACCTTCAATGTCCTGATTGACCTAGTTGCCGAGACACACCTCCAGAATGCTCACTGGGGGATCGGAAAAATGATTGCAATGCTCCGTCGACTCGTCTGGCACAGATCTTTGATTAATGTAATCAGAGATATGTGCCGGACGTGTTGGGAATGTCAGACTTGTAAGGTCTCAAGGGAGGTGTTTGCCCCGCCAACCTTGAAAATAGTGACCTCTTCGCCCTTTGAATTGGTTGCTATGGATCTGGTGAGTCTCCCAACAACCAGTACTGGTTTTATTGGGTGTCTGATGGTAGTCGACCATTATTCCAAGTGGGTGACGGCAGTACCCATAAGGAATAGGAAGAGCAGTACGATATGCCAGGCGCTTGAAGACCGAGTTTTTCCTGTTATTCCTCGTGTTCCAGTCCGGATATTGACTGATAACGGCCCTGAGTTTATTTCCCAGGAATTTACGGAGTTGTTGGAGCGGTATAATGTTGTACATGTGAAAACAACTCCGTATAAACCCTCTAGTAACGGTGCAGTGGAGCGAGTGACTCGTACCATTGGTGAGTTACTGAGGGTGATTTCTGGGGAATCTCGGAAATGGGACCAGTTCTTT
>NC_090765.1:1437363-1542363 GCF_036898095.1 Palaemon carinicauda | reverse complement strand
TGGGCTGATAAAGATATATAGGCAGATATGCCATCCCAAAGAAAGCCAAAACCACCAATGTGGCTTCTTGCTCAATCTGTAGGAGGTACGGGAAATTATTTCAAGATTTGCAAATTTCTTCAGAGGAAGGTAGGTACGATCGCACCTGGAGATATATCTCGATTGGGTAAGAAAAATTACTTGATAGAGGCAAAGTCATACACACAGTCTGTTATACAGTCCAATTTGAAGACAGTAAATGATGATATAAAATTGGACATCAAACCCCATCTAAACTTTAGCTATGGAAGGGGAGTGGTTTTTAATAGGGATCTGTATGAATTTACTGAAGAGGAGATATTGGCTATGTGTCCTCTATCAGTGTGGAAAGTACATAAAGTACCTGGAACATCAATGATTGTTCTTACTTTCCAGGATGCCGATGCACCTTTCCACATAGACATAGAAAACGAAAGGATCAGAGTTCAACCTTTTAAGCAAAAGCCACTGCAATGTTATAATTGCTTTAAATTTGGACATCCTTCTAAAGTTTGCAATAGTGAAAGAATTTGTAATACTTGCTCCAATATTTACCATGGGGAATGTACATTTGAGGCAAGGTGCTTAAACTGCAACTCTAATCATAAATCTAATGATAGGAGCTGCCAGTTTTATAAGTTAGAAGAGGGTGCCCTCAATAAATCAATTATTGAACATGTAAGCGGGGGGCATGCCAAGAGATTATTAAATAAATCTAATACTTATGCAAAGACATTAAAAACAGGAGAAAAAGTTCCTCGGGAATCATCTCACCCACCTACTACTGTAGTTAGTTCTCGAAAAAGGAATTCACCATCTATTGATAAAGTGCGGCATAAGACAAGAACATCTCCCCCTAAAGATTTATCATTGAGTATTAACCAAAAGACATTGCCCACCACTATCAAACCTTTGTCCCCCATTACAAAGGATAGTACTAACCTCTCCCAGGCCATATGCTTGCCTGATTTAATTGAGATTCCACCTGACACCAAGTTATCAGGTGTACCTGTAGTGGGGAAGGTACAAAAACCTGGTAACTCACAACCTATTAATCGTAAAAGAGAGAGACCTCCATCTCTCTCACCCCCTTCCATAAGAAATACTAGAATTATGACATCAAATAAATATGATGTTTTGTCTGTTGATGTTGCCGATCAACCAGAAGATAATTTAAATAAATCAGAAATTCAAGTTGAGGTCCACCATCCCCCTCAACAAATAGATAAAAAAGATACAAAGAAAAACACCAACATAAAACCCAACATAACAAGACCATCTCTAAAGAAACCTACAGGTAATAATGTTAGATTAAAAACTGCTAATGGGAAGACCTCATCCAAGATGTCTTCCCGAAATAATCCATAGTTTTCTCCTCAATTTTGCAATGGAACTGTCAGGGTTTAAGGGCAAAATTTGAAGAACTTAAGCTCCTAATTCATGAACGTTCCCCCATACTTGTATGTCTACAGGAAAGTATGCTTGATGCTAACACTCCTAGTCCGCACTGGATAATTCAGCGCAGACAATTCAGCGCTGCCAATTCAGCGAATGGCAATTCAGCTTAGAATCAATTCAGCGCATGACAATTCAACACTAGGACAAATCAGCACAAGGACAATTCGGCGCCAAAGGCACACACGGTTCAGTGAATGACAATTCAGCATAAGAACAATTCAGCACAGTAACAAGTCAGCATAAGGAAGCAACTACAAGGAAATTCAGCAAAAAGTTTTAACACTTTATTGATAATATATAAAAAGAGATATAAAAGATTTATTAAATTTACATATTAAAAATAATACATACAGTATATGTAAAAAGAAATGAATTAATTTATTTCTGCAATTCAATGAGGTAGCTTATATTTTGTAAGTATTCCAACTTATCAAATTGACTTCCATACTCATTAACAAGCGTTTTTATTGCCTTAGCTGTCCTTTGGTATTTTGGGTTTTTTCTACCATCGTCGTGTCCAGCTCTTATTCTCAGCATCCTTTTCTCTATGCTATCTTGCTCTAGTTTAAGAAACTCGACAAACTTATAAAAGGTTGGATGGTTATGACCCAATGTTAACTGAAGACTTCGGTGCCACCCTTCTAATGAATTATTGGTCTTAGGTAGGTCGCCCTGCACTCGATCAAAAACAGTCCATAACTTGGATTTAAAAACCGCATCTCTTCTACGACGACGGAATGGACGACCAATCCATGTGACCTCGAAATAATTTGTTAACTCTTCCAATTCCGGACGCATAACATCTTGTAATGACTCAAACACATTACAAACATCGTCAGCAGGCACAAAAGCTAAGTACACCAACATCTTACAGTGTCTACGAATATGTTCGTCACTTACATAAATCTGGGTATGATTCAATGCCTGTATTTTTTTCCATATACACTGAGCAAGGTGGAAAAAACAACCGCTCGTTCCTACAAAAACTCTTGAAAATGCATTTTGGAAAGCCATTTAATAGAATATGCTCGCGTCCTTTCTACGATAAAATCCGCTCCATAAGGCTGGCTTTTCAGTTTTAACGAAGCAAATGTTTATAAACAACTGTATTCCAGAAAAGGGAATATTTACCGTCCTAAGCTTGTACTATAACTTTCTTTATTTATTCAGTGGTTGTTATTGTTAACAACCATGAATTACAACAGTAATGGTTGTGATAATAATAATAATAATGATAATAATAATAATAATGATAATAATAATAATAATAATAATAATAATAATAATAATAATAATAATATTAATAATATTAATAATGACAATGATAATAATAATAATAATAATCTTTATATGCTAATAATAAGATAAGGGTGAATGTGTGTGCATTTTTGCACTGAATTGTCCTTGTGCTGATTTATCGTTGTGCTAAATTGTCATTCGCTGAATTGATTCCAAGCTGAAATGTCATTCGCTGAATTGGCAGCGCTGAACTGTCCTGCGCGGAATCGTCGGCACACGGTTAGCTATAGAACACCATATAATCATCAAGCAGGGAGCCATGGTGGAAGTCTCATGTATGTTCATCGAGATGTTCCCCAAATACCTTTAGGCCTATCTATATGTACAACACTGCAGGCAGTGGTTGTAAAAATTGATATAGGAAGAAAATATACAATATGCTCTCTCTACTTGCCTCCAAATGATAATATTTTATATGATGATTTAGCAGAGGTCATTCATCAACTCCCTCAACCATTTCTCTTACTGGGAGATATGAATGGTAGACATCCTTTATGGGGTGATATCTTAGCAAACACAAGGGGCAATATTATCTCATCAATTGTGGAGAATGAGGATGTGGGACTCCTTAATACAGGAGAGCCCACACACTTCCATATTCAGACAGGTACCTTGTCATGCATTGACCTTTCGATTGCAAGCTCTAACTGCCTTCTTGATTTTGATTGGAGGACATTAGATGATTGGCATACTAGTGATCATGCACCAATCATTATAAACACCAACAATGATCCACCTTTACAGGGATCGCCACGATGGAATCTTGACAAGGCGGACTGGGATAAATTTCGTGAGCTAAGCGAAATTGAGGGGGATGCAGGACAGGTTGAAAATATCGATGATGCCATAGACTTACTGAATGGAACTCTCCATACAGCAGGAGTCAATTCAATTCCCAAAACAACAGGGTTATTCAAACGACGACCAGTCCCGTGGTGGTCTTCAGAACTAACTGCCCTCCACAGAGCCACAAGAAGATCTCTAACACGATTGCGTAGACTCCGAACTGATGAGAATTTAATTATGTACAAGAAATGTAGAGCACAGTTCCGTCGTGCCATGAAAGAAGCAAGGCGCCAGTCATGGATGTCTTTTGTTTCCTCCATTAACAGTAGAACACCACCATCTGCTGTGTGGAGGAAAGTAAAAAAGATAGCTGGCAAATCCACCCCCAACCCACCACCAGTGTTGAAGGTGAATGGTCAGTATGTAACTGAAGCAAATGATGTTAGCAATGCCCTGGCTAGTCATTTTTCAAATGTATCCAGCAAGTGTGTAGGAGCCCCTGGTCACCAGTATAGGAGCGTTGAAGAAAAGAAAATTTTAAATTTTGCAACAAGAAGGGAAGAGTTTTATAATTCTCCTTTCACTGAAAGAGAATTTGATTCCGCACTTGCTCATTGCAATGATACAGCCCCTGGACCCGATGGAATTCCATATGCAATGATTAAACATGTACATTTTAATACAAAGATATTTATTTTAAGTATTATTAATAGAATATGGCATGATCATAGTTACCCAAGTGTTTGGGAACTAGCCATTATTTTAGCCTTTTTAAAACCCGGTAAAGACAAGTTTTTAGCAGCAAACTATCGTCCTATTGCATTGACATCTTGTTTATGTAAAATCATGGAGAAGATGGTCAATGCAAGGCTGATATGGTACTTTGAAAAGAAAGGTATTTTATCACCGATTCAATGTGGATTCAGAAAAATGCACTCAACGACTGATGTGTTGATACGACTTGAGTCTTCTATTTGTGAAGTCTTTGCTTCCAAACAGCACCATGTTACAGTATTTTTTGACCTTGAAAAGGCATATGATACCACATGAAGATATGGTTTACTTAAAACCATTCATGAAATCGGATTAAGAGGAGAGCTGCCACTATTTATTCAGGCATTTCTTTCACATGAAGTTTTTCAAGTGAGAGTTGGGGAAGCTCTATCAGAGAGTAAGTGCCAGGAAGAAGGAGTTCCTCAGGGTAGTGTACTGAGTGTAACCCTTTTTGCACTAGCAATTAATGGGATATCCTCAGCAATTCCCCAGGATGTTCTCTCAACATTATTTGTGGATGATCTCTCCATATCATTTGCTGGAGCCAGAATGGCAATGGTTGAGAGAAAACTACAGCTCTCAATTGACAAAATTATCCAGTGGGCCGATATGAATGGATTTAAGTTCTCGACAAGTAAAACTACTATTGTACATTTCTGTCGTATCCGGGGAGCACATCCAGACCCGGATATATACATTAAAGGTCAACGGATCCCATGTGTATCGGAAACCAAAGTTTTAGGTTTGATATTTGATTGTAGACTTACCTGGGTTTCTCACCTAAAAGCGCTAAAAGCTAAATGTGTTGAAGCTCTGAATATTTTAAAAGTATTGTCCCATACATCATGGGGGGCAGACCGCAATACTATTTTAAAATTATACAAGGCCTTAATTTTTTCCAAAATTAGTTATGGTTGTGAAATATACTCTTCAGCCACCCCAAGCCGGTTGAAAATATTAGATTCAATACATCATGCAGGTATTAGATTGTCCACGGGATTATTTAGAACATCACCTATCCCAAGTCTCCTTGTTGATGCTGGGGAGTTACCTCTAGACCTTTACCGGATGTCTTCTATTCTTCGGTATTGGTTTAGATTGCAAAGACTCCCTAATTCTTTAGCCTTCCAGACTGCAAGCCTTGTAAGGCACCCAACATACTTTGAGATGCACCCAAAATCTCCTCAACCCTATGGCTTTCGGGTGAAACAATTATTAAACAGTCTGGATATAATTAGATGTAAGGTACAGTACTTCCATTCAAGGTATCATCAACGCCTCCATGGAAATTACCAGAGATATCTTTTTGTAAATATTTTATAGGAGATAAGAAGAATACTGTATGTCAGACCTAGAAGCCAGGTCTCTTTTTAATAAACATATTAAAGAACATAGAGGATCAACTTTTATCTATACTGATGGCTCCAAATCTGATGCTGGCGTTGGATTTGGGGTACATAGTAATGGTTTTAATTGTAGAGGTGCACTTCCTCTGACCGCTTCCATATTTACTGCCGAACTGTATGGCATATTAACCGCTATTGAGAAAATAGCATTGGAGAAGGAGGGTAATTTTACAATTTTTAGTGATGCCAGGAGTGTCCTTCAAGCTATAGAAGTTTTTAATTCTAATAACCCTCTAGTTTTAAAGAATTTAGAATGACTTTTTATTATTGGACGGAGAGGTATAACAGTTCTATTTTGTTAGGTTCCAGCACATGTAGGTGTGTGTGGGAATGAGAAGGCAGATTCACTGGCTAAGAATGCTGCATCTGAGTTGCTGCTAAGAAGGTATCCCATTCCCTGTAATGATTTCTTACCTGACATCAAGAAATTGGTTTGCAATAAATGGCAACAGCAATGGGATAGCGTAGATGACAATAAAATGCGAGAGGTAACAAATGTCATATCTCCTTGGAGGTATAATATGATGCCCCGAAAATGGGAGACGTCTCTTTGTCGTCTCCGTATTGGTCACACTCGGTTGACACATGAGTTTCTGCTGAAGGGCCAACAGCAACCGTATTGTGACGACTGTTTAGTACCTCTAACAGTGAGACATTTTTTGACCGAATGCCCCAATTATAACTTAAGAAATAGATATTTGTTTGAGGCTCGAGGTGAGGGTGGCAGGTTTATCCTTGCCAAGATTCTTGGACATGATGTGTCCTGCTATGCAAGTGGCATCTTTAGATTTATTTCAGAAGCAGGTCTTCTGAAAACTATTCAACTTTTATGACATTCAACTATTATGATTTTAATTGAATACTCATATTTTTTTTTTTTTTATTATATATTTATTTATTTATTTATTTTTTTTTTGTATACATAAACTAAATGATATCGGCGTCAATCACCTTAGATGTCAGGATGCCTGAAAACTTTAAATCAATCAATCAATCTAGAGAGATCAGAGTATTGCCTGTTGCTAGTGTGTAGTGGTCTGTTTAACTGTTATAACTGAAGGTCTGCAATGACTCATGGATGCCTTCATCGTCAAACTGATAAAGGCTAACTTGGAAAAGAGATTTTGATGACAGGGAATCCTGCCGATTGGAGATCTGAGACTTCTGCTGAAAATAAAAAAGGTTTATGGTGACTGAGTTTTCCATATTCATGATATGAGTGAGATGAGGGACAAGAATTGAATTATGGTATGTTAGAGTCCTGCGATCAAGGGAAAAACTGTATTGAGGTGTTGTATTAAGTAAAGTGCAGTATTTTTCGTATTTTCCCATCAATGTGATGTCAACACTTCTGAAAGCTTACAGAAACTTTAGTGTAAGAATGAATTGTGTGATGTGATTGTAAGTAATGGGGGAAGACAGACACTGGCCCTCAGCTGTATTTTGGCATGCCATTCTTCAGTTTTAGCTGCCGTTCTTCAAAGCAGATTTGACGGCAGAACATGACTGGTCAATATTAAGGCCATTGATTATTAACATTGGGGAAGTTTTCAGTAAAGAATTCGGGCATTGAGGGTTCTGCAGTCATGTTTTGTTAGGATTTTAATGTTCCGTTTTGTAACTGAAGTGGTATATCTTGCATGTAGCTAGTATTTTTTCTCTTGCTGGTACAATATGCAAAAGGGATGTTAATTTTGCCTTTGACTATCTTAATTTGATATATTAATGTATTCATAATAGTTTAATTCTCAAATAAATATTTTTTTTGCCTGTGTTATGTATACAGCATTTCATTTCAGAACCTCTCACCACGGTTTCTTTTCCTCCGCCATTGTTTTTTTAGGATCTCTTAAGTACAGTAATTTATCATAATTCTTTCCTCCCACAGTGTGTTCCTTTATTAATTATAATATTCCCTTTCACCTAATGTTCTTATACCTTTACTTATAATCAGCAAGCCAAAGGCAAGAGAAGGAAAGGTATGATAAATAACAAGTTTCAAGCTGGGTCCCCTTGCCCAGTATAAATCAAGGGGTGGTGCCCAGAGCTCCGTTCTCTTAACCTGTTACTTAGGTTTTGTTGGGTATTACACCGTTGTATATTTGTTGTGTAGTGAACGTCGGGTTGTGGTCGGCATTCGGACACTAGGCAGTTCGAATGCTACCTCTGGCCACGGTCCGCAAACCACTACATCGCGAACTTTCCTGTTCAAAGAAGAAGCCAAAGCCTCTGGCTTTAAAGCATTCAAAGATCGTGTTACCCTCGTGATGTGTGGCAATGCTGCTGGATTTTTGCTAAAGCCGGGGCTTATTTACAAATCGAAAAACCCTCGTGCTTTGAAAAATAAAAATAAGAATCTCCTTCCCGTGTACTGGATGCATAATCCTAAAGCATGGATTACGAAGATGCTGACCTCCAACTGGTTCCACCAGTGTTTTATCCCGCAAGTCACGAAATATCTCTTAGAGAAGGGCTTGCCATTTAAGATCCTTCTCCTTATGGATAACGCTGGTGGACACTCAACTGATCTGTCGCATGAAGGCATTCAGGTTGAGTTCCTGCCACCCAACATAACGTCATTAATTCAACCGATGGACCAGGGGGTTATCAGTGCGTTCAAGGCCCTCTTCACGAAGAATACCTTGGCGGACCTCGTTGCGTGTGTGGATGCTACCCAAGATGATGAGGATGAAACATTCAATTGGAAGGCGTACTGGCGGAAGTACACAATAGCCACGTGCCTGCAGAACATCCAGAAGGCACTGAATGAAATGAAACCTGCTACTGTTAATGCGAGCTGGAAGAAGTTGTGGCCCCAGATTGTTTACGATGACGAGGGATTTACACCTGCTGAGATTCAACACTCTGCAATACGGAAATCTGTGCAGTTGGATGCGATAATTGGAGGTGACGGGTTTGGCGACATGACGACTGAAGACGTCGACGAGTTGTTGGACTGCCATTCCCATCCGCTAACTGACGCAGTTCTTGAAGACCTGACGAAATCGGCCAGTGAAGAAGACAGTGAAACACAGGAAGAGACCCAAGAAAATGTCGAAGAAACGAGCTTAACATTAGAACGGCTTGCCAAGCTCTGCAACATTGCGAAGGAGTTGAAAGAATTGTCGCAAGAGTGGGACGAGGATATGGTTCGTTCTATGCAATTCTGCAACAAAATCGATGAAGACATGACTCCCTACAGGATGTTCTTCGAGCGAAAAAAGAAGCAGCGGCAGCAACTTCTGATCACAATGTTCTTCCAGCCTCGCAAAAAAGAGCCAGTTCCTCCTGCTACTATGCCTTCGGAAGAAATTGAAGAAGTGTCCCAGGAAGAAGTTGAAGAGGTGTCCCAGGAAAAGACACCTCCGTCTGAAGAGACGTAAAATACTATCATTGGCTGCACAGTAGAAGACATCTTCAGCTTCATCATCATCATTTCTACTGTGCAGCAAATTCATCGCCATCATCATTCAAGTTTTTCTTCAACCTTTTTCGTGGTGAGTACAGTAACAATCTTTATTTTCTTATACTACTTTAATATTCTAACACAGTGAACCCTCGCTACTTCGCGGTTCGACCATCGCAGATTCACCACTTCGCGGATTTTTTCCATAACCCATATATATACAGTAACATATATACATATATATGTATGCATGTATTAATGTATATATGTATGTACGTATATATGTAGGTATGTATATATATATATATATATATATATATATATATATATATATATATATATATATATATATATATATATATATATATGGATTTTGAGCGAAGCGAAAAATCTATTTTTGGGTAAGATGGCCATGTCGTCCTGATGGAAGTTCCTTAAAGGCAGCTTCCTAGGGTATATTACAACTACGGCGATATTCCCAGAGAATTTACCTTAAGGTACCCAGAATTCTAACTCCTGGAGCGAGTATCCCTAAAAAAGACCTTAGGGATATCGTAAATATCAGTGGACGTATTCTTGACACGCCTCATAGCAATCTATACCCCGAATAGAGTTAACACTTCGTAGGGGTCAAATGGCAAGAAAACGAAAACGATAAGAAAGGCGGGAGCCGTTCGTAAGGCATCTCTCCTCCCCTTTTCGAAAGCGTGCCCTGCGCCGCTTGCGGCGCCATCTGTATTCCTTGTAGCGATACACGAGGTGCTACAGATACTGTATGTAGGGAGGGGTCCTACAACCTTTTTTTTTTTTTTTTTTTTTTTTTGAAAAGGGACAGGGCGGGTCCATCAGGACGACATGGCCATCTTACCCAAAAATAGATTTTTCGCTTTGCTCAAAATCCGTTTTTTGGGCTCAAGCCATGTCGTCCTGATGGAAGTATACCAGAGCATTACTGTATCTGTGGATTCTCAATACGTGCCGTACTCCTCAGGAATGTTTCTTAGTCAACTCGACTGAAAGACCTAAGATGTTACCGTTATACATCTTTTCACTAATCATAAGCCATGAAAGCGCTTCCTGCCCCCTACAGGGAAGAGTCCTACTAGACTCTAGAAACGAACGAAGAGTACATATACCTATGTATGAATCACTCGCCAGCCAGTACAATATAGTGGTCTCACTCTATATGAAGTAAAGCATAGTCTTTACGGAACTACAGCATCCAAGGGAAAAAAATCCCGACCAGCACCCTGGTCGAAGTAAAAATAGACAAAAAGGTTATATCTGCGTAGGATTAAACTTGCTGCCGCCACCGTCCTCAGAGAGGGGTGGAGCCCTTTATGCTAAGGAAAGTATAAACCAGTGCAACAAGGCTTGCATTAAGGAATAGGCTATTATAGATATCCCCGATTAATATACATAGGCTAAATGCTCAATAATTAACATGAAATCAATATAGGTGAAGGAGACGCAAGGTTCCCGAGAACAAGTTTATTGAGTAACAATAAATAGACATGGTTACCATAAATATATACATATGATAGGTGGATGACCAACAATTTACACAAGTACCGTAGTGCATGGATGTATGGTTATCTGAAAGAAAACAATCAGGTCACTTGTCGCATACCAAGGTATCAAAGTTAACGTCCATGTTACTATCCGCTGACATTAGCGTTAGCAACGCTCGGCACACCTGTCTGTACTTGTGCTACCATCACCATAATGCTGGAACAGTCACTGTGGGCTCCCAGAGCCTTCACTACTAGTTATATCAACGCATATAACTATACACTCACCCAAGAATCAAAGTCCCAAATAATTCCACTGTTCCTCGCAGAGTTAAACAGCAGGGTTAACGACGCAACCAACTGCTACCACAGACCTCTTTAGCTGCTCCACTTGCTTAGCATAGTGGCGAAAGAATACCCTGGAAGACTTCCAGCCAGTGTATGAACGAAAGTGTTCAAAATCCATAAAGTTAAAGAAGTTTAAGGATGAAGCAACTTTCCTCGGATCATGACCTGCGGGTGAACTGTCAGGATCTGCTCTGCGAATAAAATATGTAATTTTCGCCCTAAGCTGATTTAAAGATAAATTCGAGCCCGATGTTTCTCCTCTGAATAGTTGGCCCCCATGGAAGTCTGAAGTTCTACGAAGATAGACCTTTAGGCATTCTACGGGACATAGAGATGCATCTTCTTTCAGAGGGCAGATTCTCCAGGGACCCCACCTGTTGGTGGGCAACTCGTTCTTAGCGAGAAACGTAGGGTCCGGAAACAGGTTCAGTTCTCCCCCATCCAGGAACTGAACCCGGCCCTCCTCTCTCGAGAGGGCCACAATCTCACTAACTCTGGCCCCAGAAGCAAGGGCAAAAAGGAAGATCACTTTTTGAGTCAGGTCCTTCAATGCGCACTCCTCATTATCCAGTAATGAGGCAAAATGAAGGACTTTGTCTAACGACCACGAAATAGGCTTTGGAGGAGCTGATGGTCTAAGCCTAGCACAGGCCTTCGGGATCTTATTAAACATCTCGTTAGCGAGGTCTACCTGGAAGGCATATAGAATGGGTCTTGTCAGAGCTGACTTACATGTAGAAATCGTGTTAGCCGCCAGCCCCTGTCCGTGGAGGTGGATGAAGAAGGATAGGCAGAACTCCGTAGAGATCTCTTGCGGGTTCTTGTCTTTGACAAAGGCTACCCATCTCTTCCATGCTGATTCGTACTGCCTCCTAGTAGACTTACACTTATATTCTTCCAGGAAGTCGATGCTATCTTTCGAGATTCCGAACCGTTTCTTCACCGCTAGGGAGAGAAAATCATGAGCTGCAGGGTCTGGGTTTTCTGTAATGAAGCGTAGACAGTCGACTTCTGGACTTGCTGGGACAGAACTGGGTCCGGGAGTGGTAGAAACTCTAGTCGTAGTTCCAGAGCTAGAGGGAACCATACACTGTTCGGCCACTTGTGGGCCACTATTGCTGCTACTCCCTTGAAGGATCTCAGTTTGTTGAGGACCCTCAACATCAGATTGTGAGGGGGAAACAGGTAGATCCTGGACCATCTGTTCCAATCGAGGGACATCGCATCTACTGCTTCCGCCAAGGGGTCCACGTATGGGGACATATCTCGGCAGCTTCTTGTTGTCCTTCGTCGCGAAGAGGTCTATCTGCAGTTCTGGGACTTGTCTCAAGATGAAGGAGAATGATCCTGCGTCTAGGGACCATTCCGACTCTATCGGTGTAACCCTGGATAGAGCGTCCGCGGTCACATTCCGGACTCCTTGAAGGTGAACTGCTGACAGGTGCCACTTCTTCTTCTCCGCCAGTCGAAATATGGCTAACATTACCTGGTTGAGAGGTGGAGATCTCGATCCCCGCCGATTCAGACATTTCACTACCACCTCGCTGTCCAGTACCAACCTTACATGGATCGAGTGACGTGGGGATACTTTCTTCAGGGTAAGAAGCACTGCCATAGCTTCTAGAAAGTTTATGTGAAAAGTCCCAAATAGCTTGGACCAGGTCCCTTGCACTTTTTTCCGATGGGAGTGACCCCCCCACCCTACCTTTGAGGCGTCTGTGTGGATTGTCACTGACGGGGGGGGTGGTTGAAGAGGTAGTGACCTCTTTAGACGACTGGCTTGAGACCACGGTCTGAGAAGAGAACGTAGCCGAAGTGGGACCGGTCTCTTCAAGTCCCTTCGCTCTTTCGATGCAAAGGTTCTCCATACTCCCGCTGCATCTTTTAGCTGTGCTCTTAGCACTGGGTCTGTTACTGATGCGAACTGAAGAGAGCCCAAAACCCTCTCTTGTTCGCGTCTTGATATCCTCTCGGAACCTAGAAGTCTCCTGACAGACCCCGCTATTTCCTTCCTTTTCGACATCGGAATGGAAAAACGGTGTGACACTAGATCCCAGTGAATTCCCAACCACTGGAACCTCTGAGCTGGAGAAAGACGAGACTTCTTTCTGTTGATCATGAAACCTAGATATTCCAGGAACTGAATCACTTGTAGGGAAGCCTGCAAGCATTCCGCTCTGGATGCTGCCCACACCAACCAATCGTCCAGGTAGGCTACTACCTGGAACCCTTTTAGGCGTAACTGTTTGAGCGCTGCGCTCGCAAGCTTCGTAAAGATCCTTGGGGCTATGTTTAGCCCGAAGGGCATCGCTCTGAAAGCATAAAGTTTTTGTTGTAGCATGAATCCTAGGTAGGGGGAGAGATGGCGACTTATTGGAACGTGCCAATATGCGTCTGACAAATCGATGGAGACGGTATATGCCCTCTTGGGCAGTAAGGCCCTTATGTGTTGTAACGTTAACATCTTGAACTTGTGGTTCACTATGAACTTGTTGAGTGGTGACAAGTCCAGAATGACTCTGAGTTTCCCCGAGTCTTTCTTGGGAACACAAAACAGCCTCCCTTGAAACTTGATGGACTTTACCCTCCGGATCACCTTTTTCTCCAACAGATCTTGGATGTACTCCTCCAAAACGGGGGTGGAGTGTTGGAAAAATTGAGGGCACTGGGGCGGAGTACTGTGCCAACTCCAACCCAGTCCATTTTTGAGCAGGCTGTGGGCCCAGGGATCGAAGGTCCAGCGATCCCGGAAATACTGTAGTCTCCCACCTACCGGCGACACTTCACTTTGACTGCCCTGCAGTCTTGCCTCCCTGGCCGCGACCACCTCTGAATCCTCGTCCCCTAGAGGGGCGTCTCGCCGAACCTCTGGCTGCACCTCTGGGCTTTGCTCGAAACGTGGTCGATTGCCCTTCGAACACTGGATTGAATGCCGGGGATGCTGATGACACGGCTTGGGGTACCCATTGGAAGGTGGTCGGGGTCTGGGCTACCAGTTGTGGTACCGGAGGCAAAGCTGGCTGCTGCTGCTGCTGTCTTTGTGGTCTGAAAGGCTTGGCTGGACGGGAGGAAAACCTCGATTTCTTCGCTTTTCCTTTCGGCTGAGGGCCCTCATCAGGAGAAGACTTCCTCTTAAGGGACAGGCCCCACTTAAGGAGAAGATTACGGTTCTCAGTGGCTGCCTTGTCCACCACCTCTTTGACCACATCGTTGGGAAAGAGATCTTTACCCCAGATGCTGGATGAAATGAGCCTCTTGGGTTCATGCCTCACTGTGGCCGAGGCGAAAACAAACTCTCTACAGGCCCTCCTGGCTTTGACAAAGCAATAGAGGTCCTTAGTCACCGTGGCCAGATGGATCTTGGCCATTACCATGAACATCTCAGGCATCTTGGGGTCGCTAGCCATTGTCTCCATGTTAGTCAGGAGAGACATCGAGGCTGCCAGGCGCTCCTTTGTGTCCAATTCCCTCCGTAGGAGGAATTCCGACAACTTGGGAAGGTTTTCGCCGAACTGCTGACCTGCAATGTCGGCGTCCAACTTCCCAACCGAGAAAGTGAGGTGCACCTCCTTCCAGTCCTTATTATCCAGCGGCAAGGCCAACGACAGTGGTTTGCATTCCTCCAGAGATGGACACGGTTTGCCAGCTTCAACCGCCTTCAAGACGGCTGCGAACCCTTTCTGCATAAAGGGGAAGGCCCTAGCCGGGGAGGATACAAAGGAGGGGTGCTTCTTACTCAGAGCAGCAACTTTAGAGTTTGAGAACCCCCTCTCCTTCAATGCAGCTGTTAGGGTAGCTTGAGCCTTGGAGTGATCCAGGATGATCACCTCTTTCGGTTCCGTCTCCTTCGAGGCCGGCTCCTTCTTCAGACGGACATAACAGTCCGGGTAGGCCCCTCTACTGGGCCAGAATTCCACCTCCTCAAGGGGAACTGAGCCCAGTTTCTCTGACATGACGATCTTCCCGATCGTCATCGGCATGTGCTCGGCATATCTCCACGGGTTGGCATCCGAGCACAGAGGAAGGTCCTTCACGTTGAGCTTCTTTGGAGGTCCACGTGATGCTGTGATCTTCTGCATCTGGAGCTCCAAAGTAGCGGCCTTCTGATTATTCTCCCTCTGCATCTGTTGGATCATACCAACGATGGAAGAGAGAGCCTGTCCCAGCTCTGCTGGAAGAGCGGACGAGGTAGAGGGGATAGGTTCAGGCAGGGATCTGAACCGGAACGTCTGAAGGTACGGGAACCTCTTCCTTCACGGCAATAGGATCTTGATCCTCCTCCTCACCCTCTGCGAGGAGATCCTGTTCCGCACGATCGGACAAGTCAGACATCTTGTCATCCAACTGGATGTCCTGCATGGCATCCGCAACATCCTCCTCCACTGGGATCTGGACGAGAGGGATCTCCGGCCGAGGCTGGGGAACAACAGCGTCAGTGGAAGCTTTGGGAAAAAGGTATGCCCTCATCTTCTCATTAGGAAGATAAGGTCCAGTGGTGTTCTTCTGAAAACCCCTTACCCATAAACGGAGCTTCTCCCTCGCTGCATCCCTTGACTCCGCCGACCTAGGGGATTCAAAAGCCTCTGATAGCAGGTTAGTACATACTGCACATACCTGCGGATCCCAGTAGCGATGGTCATCATTGGAGGCTGCGCAAGCCGCGTGCCTCCTACACGAGACATGTCCGCAAAAGTTCTTGCTGCGGACATTGCAGAAGACACTATCACACTTCGGATGCTCCTCCTGTAAAAGAAGAAAAATTTCCATGAATATCAAGTGAATTTCAATTCACATGTAAATATGAGTATTCACAAAGAATAAGGGAAAGACACCTACTTGTGAAACCCACACAATCACCTGTGGAAGCCCACCAGCCAAAAGTCACGTAGTTAGTCTTTACTAGAATAACCAGAGATCATATTTCCCAAGGAAATTAGGTGTAGCTCACACCTAAGGTAAAATTTTACCATTCTGGCCAGGGATGAAAAGAATTCTCTTTTTATCCTTGTAAGGCAACACCAAGTGATTGCACAAAGTCACACAAGTAAGTTAGAAAAGACAGTGTTGTAGCCTACTATATCATGGTCTCCCTTGGTTGAATACACCACTCAAGAAAGAACTGATACAGTACATGAGGGTGGTGTGCCGGCCGGCTATTGCCGGTCAGTAACCCCCCCCCCCCCGTTTTTTCCAAAGGTAGATCTCAAGTACACAACTCCAGATCACCCTTATTGGGGAGAACTCCAGATCCCATGCCTGAACCGGCCGGCAGTGGTTGCCGGTCCGCAGCCACCCGGGTAGCACTGTGTTGCCGGCCATCACTCTTAGTGGCCGGCTAACCGGGCAGTGTAGCAGGCCGGCCGGCAGCGGTAAGCAAACCCTGCCGGCTGGCCTCCACACCAGGTAGCGCTCGGCTGCCGGCCGCCACTCATAGTGGCCGGCAGATGAGCAAGAGACCGGCCGGCAAAGGTATATAACCACCGCCGACCGACAGCAAGAGAACTGGAGAACACCCCCCCCACCGGCGGCCGGCCTGTAGGCCGGCAGACGGCAAGGACAACACAAAAGAAGACAACAGAATGAGTGCCGGGCTAAGGGGCTATGAGCCTCTGTGCCCGGCACCCGAAAGAGTGCCGAGAGGAAGGGGAGACACTAAGTCAGGCTTCCTAACCGCTGCTTACTGAATCTACAGACGGCAGCGGTGGAGGGACCAAGAAAGGACCGGGCAGCACTCAAAAGAAAGGGTCTCTGCCGGTCGGCACACTCTGCCGGCCGACAGGGGACCACGTCAGTTCCCCATCCTAACCTAGGCTAGGTACGGATGCGGACGACTGACACAAGGAAACGGAAAAATAGAAGGGAAGGACAGAGGGTCCTATCCAACCTTGCCTTGGTTAAGGGTCATTCCCAACTAAGAGAGCTCATCTCAGCCAGAGAAATCCCGAGAGGGAGGCCGGCACTACTGGCTGCCTCCCTAAAACCAAGGCAAGGAAGGAATTGCTATTCCAGAAAGGGAACATATCCCGAATCCAGAACGGCAAAGGGGACAAGTCTGAGGGGTCACCGAGCGAAGGGATCACTACTGGAACCCAACAAGGTGATCCAAGGGGGATAACCCCTTATGCCCGTGTCAGTCAGCAAGGGAGACTCTGCCCCACGCTAGACCAACCCGGACTCAGACTAATACACTGCTGTACTGTCCCCCTCTGAACCAATTCAGTTGGAACAGGAAGGTACAGTACTACTCCAGCATAGATATATTTGAAATTTAATTCAAACAAACCACTAGAGTTAAGCCTAAGGCTTAAACAGAGGGAAAGGGTTTGCCCCTTCCCCGAAGAGAAGGGAGCAAACGGGGAAACAGATAATATTATAATGACCTAAGACAACCTAGCCTAGGCACTAAGAGAATCGATTACCTAATTCACCGAAACTTACTCCAATACTATCTTGGAAAGTACTCGAAAAAGGCTTATATGTATAACGTTGCCTAACGCTTAAAGCAATATAAAATCACACTTGGAAGACTAATTATCATGCAGGAAGTACAAGGGCCAACAGCTAGCCTACGAAGACTAGTGTTGGTCAGCCTAGGCAAAACTTTCGCCAGGCACACTACTATCGCATCATAACAGAATTCCTAATTAAGCTAAGCAGCTAATTATTAAAGCGCAAAGGGGCTGGGAACGTCGCTCTTGCTAACAAATAAATCCTATTCTAGCGAGCGACAGCATCCATGATGCCTCCAGCAGGCAACAGCTCTTGTATCAAAGATAACTCTTTTAATTACTTTAATTAATTTTAAACAAGAGCCTACATTTATACATAAAAGAAATAGTACTCAACTTATCCGAGGCAGAAGAAGTTGGAGAAAGCATTATCAACGAGTAAATCCAAGATTTTGGTAGTAACACAGGGAAAAACACCGAGTCGTATAGCTACGCAAAAAGGAATACAGATGGCGCCGCGAGCGGCGCAGGGCACGCTTTCGAAACGGGGAGGAGAGATGCCTTACGAACGGCTCCCCCCTTTCTTATCGTTTTCGTTTTCTTGCCATTTGACCCCTACGAAGTGTTAACTCTATTCGGGGTATAGATTGCTATGAGGCGTGTCAAGAATACGTCCACTGATATTTACGATATCCCTAAGGTCTTTTTTAGGGATACTCGCTCTAGGAGTTAGAATTCTGGGTACCTTAAGGTAAATTCTCTGGGAATATCGCCGTAGTTGTAATATACCCTAGGAAGCTGCCTTTAAGGAACTTCCATCAGGACGACATGGCTTGAGCCCAAATATATATATATATATATATATATATATTCACCTGCGCAGGACGACATGGCTTGAGCCCAAAAATATATATATATATATATATATATATTCACCTGCGCAGCAGTGCGCACGGTCTCTTGCGCGCACTTATAGAGTTCCTGCGCGCCAGCGCTCACACGCGCCTTCTCATCCTGAGCCCGTTCGCGAGCGTTCGCCTTTGTGCGTCGCGCCTCCTGATCCTGCGCAGCAGTCTATGCGTCGACATCCTACGCGCCAGTGATCTCCTGCGCGTTAGCGATCTCCAGCGCGTCAACGATCTCCAGCGCGTCAGCGTTCTCCTACTCGTCAACGTTCTCCAGAGCTTCGGCGATCTCCTGAGCGCCCGCGCGATCTTTCGCCTGCGCGCAAGCGCTCTCCTACGCGTCAGCGTCACCTGGACCTTGATCGACATAGGTCTCCTACGGCCATCTCGCCCACACGCGGTCGTTCGCCTGCACATTCTACGCGCCATCGCTCGCCGACGCGCCATCACGCGCCATTGCTCGCCAACGCGCCAGCGTTCGCCGACGCGCTATCGCTCGCCGCCTCGCAATCACTCGCCCACGCGCCACAGATCTCCAGGACACCATCGATCTACTGCGCCTTGCCTTTCTCCTGAGTTACAGCGATTGCCTGTGCGCCCACGCGTTCCCTTGCCCATGCGCCAACGTTTTTCCTCGCCAACGCGCCCACTTGCCAGCATGCCCGCTCGCCCCCGCCCACGCCCACCTCGCCCGCCGCGCACACTCGCTCGCGCTCGCACGCGTTTATCTCCGCGCTCCAGCAGCCCCCCGCGCACGATTCTTTGGAACCACCTCCGCGCGAGAGCCAGCGCTACCCCCAACGCGACCCCCGTTCTCGCCGGGTTCCGCAGCTCGTGGCAGCAGCAGGTACGCGTGCTTCCAGATCGCAGTCAGGATCGCCTCCGCGCAAGTGCAGGTCTCTCTCTCAGGACCAGGAAGAATTGTCGGAGAGGTCAAGGCAACATTCTTCCCTTTCTTCTTTGCAGGTAGGCCCAGTTGCGTCCACTCCGAAGGGTCAGGAGATCCCCTTCCCTCCAGCGGGAATTACGGACACTGCGTCCGTATCTCGTCAGTCTTGGTTTGGTCCTTTGATGAGAGCGGTAGTGCAGGCTATGACGCCAGTACTCGCCGATCTCGAACTCAAGCCAAGGACAGACTCAACCCCGCTGAAGAGGAGAGGAGTGGACTTCGTGGTGACTTCTCCCAGGGAGAAGTTTGTTCCTAAGAGGTCCGTCAGGAAGGCTCCATACCCTTCGCAGTCGTTTTCTCCTTCTCCTGTGGACAAAGCTTTTCCGTCTTCAGGAGAGTCCAGCGAGGCGGGGGTCTCTCCCTCGGCACTAAGGGGGGAGTCCCTTCCTCGTGGAGGAGAACCGACTCGCGTGGAAGGCACCTTCCAGACCTCTTTGCTGGAGTCTTGTATCCCGCCCAGGAGGGAACCCAAGGACTCCAAGACAGTTCCGAAGTCTTCTTCGCGAATTCGTCGGGAACCAGCCAGACCCCGGGTGAACGTCCACGTGTCTTCCCAGGAAAAGCCTCTGGGGACAGGAGACTTAGCTGCCAGTCCGCAGGGAGGAGAGCAGCACGAGTCTGAGCATGCCTTCTGGCAGGTCTTGAGCCTGATGAGGCAGCTCAACAGGTTCAAGGACCCAGAGATCGCCCCTCGCGAGGGTAAGGACACGGTCCTGGACCAGGTCTATGGAACTCAGAAGCCCCCAAAGGCCAGCGCGGCTCTGCCCTGGTCCCAGGGGGTGAAGAGTGCCAGAGACAGGGTCGAAGCTCAGCTCTCAGACCTCGCCTCCTCCAGTCGTTCCTCTGCCGGGAACAAACTCCTCCCACCTCCTCGTTTACAGTAGAGGAGGTACTTTGAGATCATGGGGGAGTCCAGCCTTGCTCTTCCCCTCCACCATTCGGTGGAAGAGCTTACTAGGGGAGTTCCGCTTGAGAAGCTCTCTGCCCGGCAGGTGACATTCTCGGCGTCAGAGATCCTGAGCCAGGAGAAGGTCGCAAAGTGCGCCATGCAGGCCACTTCGTGGCTGGATGTCTGGCTGGGTTCTCTGGGCATCCTATTGCGCTCTGAGGATCTGTCTAAGGAGGGCAATAGGAAGGCCCTGGAGGCCTTCCTCCTCTTGGGCACTCGCTCCATCGAGTTTTTGGCCTACCAGGTTACTAACCTGTGGGCCAACTCGGTCTTGAAGCGTCGTGATGCGGTGACCGGGAAGATCCATCCGAAGGTCCCCTCCGTGGATGTCTGCAGGCTCAGACACTCCTCCATCCTTGGGGGAAGTTTGTTTGAGCCCAAGGACATGGAACGCACAGCTGAGAGGTGGAGGAAGTCTAGCCAAGACTCGCTCCTCCAAAGGCCCCTCGCATATTGGCCTTACAAGCCTCCAGCTCTGCAGCAACATCAGCAGCAGCCTTGCAGGGCACTGAAGCAGGTGCCGGCAGCTAAGAAAGTGGTGTCTAAGCCCCAGCCCTTTCCTGTCAAGGACAAGAGGGGCGGTAAGTCCTCCAGGGGAGGCAAAACCCCGAGAGGGAGCGGCCGCGGCTGTAAACGCTAGGAGTGGCAGTCCCCCCACGTGTCCACCTGTGGGGTGATGCCTACAAAGTTGCGTGCACAGGTGGCAGCAACATGGGGCCGATTCTTGGACGGTCTCCGTGATCGGCCAAGTTTATCGCGTCCCATTCATGATATCTCAACCTCCCCTGACAGCGAATCTAGTGTCGTTGAGCTCCTATGCCATGGGATCGGCAAAGAGGCTAGCCCTTTAGGCAGAAGTTGAGACCATGGTCAAGAAGGATGCTCTCCAGGAGGTCGTCGACATCTCCCCAGGCTTCTTCAGTCGACTCTTTCTTGTAAAGAAGGCGTCTGGAGGCTGGAGACCCGTCATTGACCTCTCAGGTCTGAACCAGTTTGTCAAGCAAACTCCGTTCAGCATGGAGACAGCGGACACGGTCAGACTTGCAGTGAGACCACAAGACTTCATGTGTACACTGGATCTGAAGGACACGTACTTCCAGATCCCAATCCACCCGTCTTCCAGGAAGTACTTGAGATTCAGCCTAGAGAGCAGGACCTACCAGTTCAAGGTGCTGTGCTTTGGTCTCTCCACAGCACCTCAGGTGTTCACCAGAGTGTTTACCCTGATTTCGTCATGGGCGCACAGGAACGGCATCCGTCTCCTCCGTTATCTGGATGACTGGCTGATCCTGGCAGACTCGGAGTCGACCCTTCTTCGGCACCGAGACAGGCTTCTGGAACTTTGCTAAGATCTGGGGATCGTGGTAAATATCGAGAAGTCCTCTCTGCAGCCGTCCCAGCGACTGGTTTATCTAGGCATGTTATTAGACACCAATCTCCACAAAGCCTTTCCATCAGACGACAGGATAGCAAGGCTGAGGAGGGTGGCAGAACCCTTCCTCAGGCGGGAAGAGCTTCCAGCCCAATCGTGGTTGCGTCTTTTAGGTCACCTAGCCTCCCTGGCCCATCTGGTCCCGAACGGCCGTCTCAGGATGAGATCCCTGCAATGGCGGCTCAAGTCCCGGTGGAGTCTAGGTTCCGATTCCCCGGACTTTCTGGTCCCGATAGGACCCTCGGAACAGGCGGACATGCGGTGGTGGCTGATCGACGAGAACCTGCGAAAGGGAGTGGATCTTCCCGTCCTTCCCCCGGAATTGACGCTGTTTTCGGACGCGTCAAAAGAAGGGTGGGTGGCCCACATTCTGAACCAGAGGACCTCAGGCCTTTAGTCAGAATCAGAAAAGTACCTGCACATCAACCTGCTAGAGATGAAGGCCGTATTCCTGGCTCTTCAACAGTTCCAACGGACCTTGGCGGGCCACTCCGTGGTGGTGATGAGCGACAACACCACGGTTGTGGCTTATATCAACAAGCAGGGAGTTACTTTTTCACAACAGCTATCCCATCTTGCAGTAGAGATTCTGAGGTGGACCGAAGTTCATTCGATAACACTCTCAGCTCGCTTCATTCCTGGCAAGAGGAATGTGCTCGCCGACAGTCTGAGCAGGGCTTCGCAGATAGTGAGTACCGAGTGGTCTTTGGATCCTCAGATTGCCAACAAAGTCCTGACTTTGTGGGGTTCCCCGACGGTGGATCTGTTTGCGACAGCCTTGAATTTCAAGCTGCCCCTGTACTACTCCCCAGTCCCGGACCCCAAGGCTCTCTGGCAAGATGCTTTTTAACAACGGTGGGACAACATCGACGTGTACGCCTTCCCACCGTTCTGTCTGATGAGAAGGATGCTCAACAGGACAAGACTATCGGTCAACTTGTCAATGACCCTGATAGCTCCGCTATGGCATCACGCGGAATGGTTCCCGGACCTTCTGCAGCTCCTGACGGAGCTTCCGAGAGAGCTTCCCCCACGACACGAGCTACTCAGACAACCACATTGCAACATCTTCCACAAAGCCGTAGCCTCGATTCGGCTTCACGCCTGGAGACTATCTAGCGTCTCCTCACAGAGAGAGGCTTTTCGCAACAGGTTGCGGAGAGAATGTCTCGTCACCTGCGAAAGTCCTGTGCGGGAGTCTACCAGGCGAAGTGGAGAGTCTTCTGTGGTTGGTGTCGTGGGAGGGGTATCTCTCCAGTCGATGCCACTATTCCAGCAATAGCGGAGTTTCTCGTTTATTTGCGGGAGGAAATGCGCCTTTCGGTCTCGACGGTGAAAGGCTATCGCTCAGCCTCAAGCCTGGCTTTTAGGCTGAAAGGAGAGGACATTTCTTCCTCGCTAGAACTCTCTCTACTCATACGTAGCTATGAGCTTACCTGCCCTCAGTCGGAAGTGAGACCTCCTCCATGGAACGGGGTTCGGGTTCTCAGGGCTCTTAAGAGACCTCCCTTCGAACCATTACGCCAGGCCTCTGATCGCCATCTGACTTGGAAGACGGCTTTCCTACTCGCGTTGGCCTCTGCCAAACGAGTTAGTGAACTTCATGGTCTCTCGTATGACATCGCCCATTCAAGGGGATGGGGGGAGGTAATGTTCAGGTTCGTCCCTGAGTTTGTTGCCAAGACTCAGAGCCCTGGAGTGCCGGACCCACGGTTCGACTCCTTCAGGGTCACGAGTCTCCGTTCTGTAACACGTGACCCAGACCATCTGCTATTATGCCCAGTGAGGAGTCTGAGGTGTTACTTGAAGAGGACAGCTGCAGTTCGTCCCCGCGTGCATGCGTTGTTTGTTAGCACAGGCAGGACGAAGAGGAGGGTCACCAAGAACATCATCTCGGCTTGGATTCGAAGGGTCATCCACCACGCCTTGAATCCGGACCCTCCTCCGTCACGTCGCCCTAGGGCACACGACGTCAGGGGCATCGCTACGTCCCTGGCCTTCGAGAGAAACTTCTCTGTGACGCAGGTGCTACAAGCTGGGGTCTGGAAGCGTCAAACGACCTTCACAGCCCACTACCTGCAGGACGTGACCCACAGGAGCCTCGATACCTTTTCTATCGGCCCTGTGGTGGCTGCACAACAGGTGGTTTAACCTCAGGCTCCTTAATGGACAAGTAGCAGAAGGTTGAGGGCGTTGTTACCCGGTTTTAGTCTGCGTGAATGAAAGAGTATGTCTGGCCCTTACTTCTTTCTTCATCCTCCCCTCTCTTGGGGAAAGCAGCATCCTGGTCTCCGCATAGCTGACCTCAACCTCTGCAAGTAAACATTGCTCCCTTGTGTTCCTAGTATTAAATTAATACCCTGACGAGGTGGTATTGGGAACGTCCTAGCCTAGATTCCTATCTAAAGGACTCCAGGTCCACTTCCTGCGACGAGTCACTCTATTCATCCACACACAACTTACGTAGGCCACACGTTCCTTGCGGAGCAAGGAACTTGTGAGGCGCAGGGACTCTCTTTCTCGAGTGCTATTCTCTCGGAGTCTGAGTCCCCGGGTAAAGCCAAAGCCAGTAAGGCTGGGGACTTTCCACCCTTCCTAAGGGGTAAGTCACCCAATGTAAATAGCGTGGTTTGTATTTCGGTTACGGAACAAATGACAAATTCGGAGATAATTTGTATTTTTCCTAACCATACAAACCTTAGCTATTTACTCATATTTGCCCGCCAGCCCTGTCCCCCAAGACAAGTCCTACCTCTAAGTGAAGTGAGACAACTCACCGGACTGTGGGGGGGAGGGGTAGCAAGCTACCCCTTCCCCTACCCCCTTTTAACTAGCGCGGGGGTAGTTAACCCTCGTTAAAAATCTATTGGCTCGTCAATTTCAGCTACGCCGAAAGTAAACCCAATGTAAATAGCTAAGGTTTGTATGGTTAGGAAAAATACAAATTATCTCCGAATTTGTCATGTTAAGTAAATACGTAAATATGGTGTCCCTACTTCGCGGATTTTCAGCTATCGCGGTCGGGTTTGGAACCTAGCCTATCTACCGTGATAAACGAGGGTTCACTGTAGTTATCAAGGGGGTAGGGGAGTGGTAGCTAGCTACCCCTCCCCGCTCACACACCGGTGAACTGCTTCACTTCACTTTTGGCTCGAGCGATGAGCAGACGTCTCTGCTTCGCCCCGCATTGTTAACAGCCTTAATTTTTTGCTTTTTTTTTCAGCTTGTGGTGCTTGAAGTTGGCCTCTTCCTTTCTTCCCATTATGCGGAAATGCCCTGGACTGCTCAACCGCCCTTGTGGAACTTTCATGTCGGCAGTCGAGACGGTCGGCGTCAATGACCTCAGATGTCAGGATGCCTGAAAACTTTAAATCAATCAATCAATCAGTCGAGACGGACCCTCACTCCTTATGCCCGCAGTGTCGAGGTCAACGGTGTGAAAGGGATAATACATGTAGTGAGTGCAGGGAGTGGCCTACCTCCCAGTGGGAGAGGTTTGCCCGGCGGCGTAAGAAGAAGCCTAAGCGGGACCGTTCTCCTTCAAGGGTTGCCTTGAAGAAGGAAGGCTCCGGGGACTCTTCTTCCGCCGCCCGAACCTCCTCCGAAGCTCCCAATCGATCGGTCTCTCGCGAGAGGCCGGCGAGTGGTAGCGCAGGCCCTTCTTTTGTTTCCCAATTTCGGGGTTCGGGAGAGGGTGTTGCCTCCCATAGCGGTATGCGGCGTCGAGCGTCAAGCAGGACGCGACCTCGAGCGGCAAACAGAACGTGACATTGAGCGTCGAACAACTTTACGTGATGCCGGGAGTCAAGAAGTGAGGCATGACATTGAGCATGAGAGCCTCGGACTTTGTGATGACTCTAGTCGAATCGGATGTCGAGATCAAGAACGCCTTAGTTCCGATCGCTTTGATCGCGAGCTTTTTACCGAGCGTCAAGCGTTAGATCAACACGGCGACAGACGCGATGGTCTGGGGTCTCTTGACGCCAGAAGTTAGGACCTTAATGAGATGTATTCTGATAAGCACAACGTCGCTACTTCCGGTAGAGCTTTGGCAGAGGAAGACATCGATGATCACCTTTCCCCTGTTGAATTATTTGAGGAGTTATCAGAAGGAGAAGATTCTAAGTCTTTTCGTCCTTCAGTTCATCTTAAGAAACCCATGAAAATTTTTAACGATGAGTTTCCAGATTCTTTTGTGCTCGTTGCTCCACGTTCGCCACCCTCAGAATTCATGCTTGGGAAGGCGTCGAAGAAGTCTCTTTACCAAGATGGTTCTGTCACTGTTATCAGAGAGCTCTAAGGATGATGGGAGACTGGATGGAGTCTAAGAAGGACCAAGGAAAGGCAGCTTTCACTTTTCCTCCGACTAGATTGGCCTCTAGATCTAGTATCTGGTACGAGACGGGGAGAAGTTCTCGGCTTGGGAGTTCGTGCCTCTGCCCAAGGAGATTTTTCAATTCTAGTAGACGCTTCCCGTCGGTCGTCCATGAGGAAGACCAAGATTCTGTGGTCAACTTCGGAATTAGATCATCTTCTCAAAGGCGTCTTCAGAGCCTTCCAGGTATTCAATTTCCTCGACTGGACTCTGGGACCCTTGGGGAAGAAGGTTTCTGCTCTTAAAGATGGTGAAACTGCTAGTCTAATCCACATCATGTCCTGTATGGATAAAGCGTTACGAGACGGATCTCATGAGTTGGCAGCGCTTTTCTCAGCAGGGATCCTTAAGAAAAGAGCTCAGATGTGTTCGTTTCTGTCTCTTGGGGTTACTGCCTTTCAGAAATCATAATTGCTATTTGCACCTCTGTCTTCCTCTCTTTTTCCACAAGAATTGATTAGAGAGATTTCATCCGCCTTACCCCAAAAGGCCACCCTAGATTTGGTTTCAAAGACGGCAAGAAAGGTTCTACCAACTTCCTTCGCTAGCCACAAACCAAAGGAAGAAACGCCATTCCCTAAGTTTTCTCAGCCCTTTCGAGGGAAGACTTCCAGCTGGGGTAGCTCCAGACCCGAGGGAAGGAGAGCAAAGAGGAGAGGATTCAGAACAGGGCGAAGCAGAGTCTGACTGCTTTCGCCTTCAGGCAGTAGGAGCCAGACTACACAACTTCTGGCGAGCTTGGGAGAGGAGGGGAGCAGACCTTTGGTCAGTACATCTTCTGAAGGAGGGTTACAAATCCCTTTTATAGGGAAACCTCCTTTTGTTTTAGCTTCAATAGATCTCTCTCCCAGATACAGAGAGGAGTCAAAGAGGCAGGCTTTACAACTCCAAATGTCTCTCTTGTTGGAGAAGGGGGCCATAGAAAGGGTGCGGGACTTGCGGTCACCAGGTTTCTACAACCGCTTGTTCCTGGTTCCCAAGAACTCGGGGGGATGGCGTCCAGTCCTGGACATAAGCGCACTCAACACGTTTGTCCAGAAGACGAAGTTCTCCACGGAGACATCAAAGTCAGTCCTTGCAGCAGTGAGAAAGGGCGACTGGATGGTCTCATTAGACCTCCAGGACGCTTACTTTCACATCCCCATTCATCCGAGCTTCAAGCATTATCTGAGGTTCGTTTTCAAGGAGGTAGTGTTTCAGTTTTGAGCCCTGTGCGCCCCTGAAATATTCACGAAACTAATGCTAAATGTAGCAAGAATACTGCACTCGAGGCATGAGAGCCTCCCTGTATCTGGACGATTGGCTTCTCAGAGCTCATTCCTACGATCACTGCCTGAAGGATCTTCAGATAACTTTGAGACTAACGGAAGAATTGGGTCATCTTGTCAACAGAGACAAGTCTCTACTGACACCATCACAAAAGATACTTTATTTGGGGATAGTGGTTCAGAGTCGAGTTTTTCGGGCTTTTCCGTCTCCCTTACGGACGGAGCAAGCCATCTTGAAACTGCAATCTTTTCTAAAGAAGTAGAAGTGTTCTGTGAGGAAGTGGATGAGTCTGTTGGAACAGTTTGTTTCCCTAGGAAGGCTGAATCTTCGTCCTCTCCAATTCCACCTCGATCATCATTGGAACAAGGAGAAAGATCTAGAGACGATTTGCATTCCCATTACGGAATCCATAAGAAGTTGCCTTCAGTGTTGGAACAATCCGGACAGGTTTCAAGAAGGTCACCCCTTAGAACAGAGGAACCCAGACCTTGTGTTGTGTTCCGACACCTCGGACTCAATGTGGGGAGCAACACTGGGCAAGTTGGAAGTTTCGGGGTTGTGGACAGAGGATCAGAAAAGCTTCCACATCAACCAAAAGGAACTGTTAGCAGTCCTGTTGGCCATCGAAAACTTCGAAGGGTCAGTTTTGAACAAAGTGGTGCAGGTCAATGCCGACAACACCACAGCATTGGCTTACATCGCCAAGCAAGGCGGAACCCACTCGATGTCCCTTTACGAGACTGCGAGGAATCTTCTCATCTGGGCGAAGGAAAGGAATGTAATCCTTGTAACAAGGTTCATTCAGGGGGAGAAGAACGTGATGGCAGACAGCCTCAGCAGGAGAGGTCAAGTTCTGTCCACAGAATGGACCCTCCATCAAGAAGACTGCAAGGAACTGTGGCGACTTTGGGGTCGTCCTTGTAAAGACCTATTCGCGACTTGGAAGACAAAGAGGCTAGAGACTTACTGCTCCCAGTGCCAGATCTCGAAGCAGTCCACATAGATGCTTTCCCGTTAGACTGGTCCAATCTGGATTTGTACGCTTTTCCACCGTTCAAAATCCTTTACAAAGTGATACAAAAGTTTGTGTTACACGAAGGGACCAGAATGACTCTAGTGGCCCCCTTTTGGCCCTCAAGAGAATGGTTCACAGAGGTACTGGAATGGATGGTGGACACTCCAAGAAGCGTTTCATTAAGAGTAGATTTACTCTGACAACTCCACTAGGAAAGGTACCATCAAAGTCTCCAAGCTCTTTATCTAACTGCCATCAGACTATCGAAAAACTCACAAAAGCTAGAGGTTTTTCGAAGGAGGCAGCTAGGGCTATTGCGAGAGCAAGAAGGACTTCTACCATCAAGGTTTATCAATCCAAGTGGGAGGTTTTTAGAGAATGGTGCAGAGTCAACTCTGTTTCCTCATCCAGTACCTCTATAACTCAGATTGCTGACTTCCTGTTATACCTTTGAAGGAAACGCAATTTTTCTTCCTCTACCATCAAGGGATACAGGAGTATGTTAGCGACCATATTCAGGAACAGAAACTTAGACCTTTCGAATGATAAAGACCTACAGGAACTTCTCAAATCGTTTGAAACATCAAAGCGATGGCAACAGGATTCACCAGGTTGGAATGTGGATATAGTCCTGAAGTTCCTTATGAGTGACAGGTTTGAGCCCTTGCATTCAACTTCATTTAAGGACCTCACGATGAAGACTCTATTTTTGGTTAGTCTGGCGACAGCTAAAAGAGTCAATGAAATTCAAATAACAAAGCTATCTGCTCATTACAGTTAGGCTTTCTCGCCAAGAATGAACGCCCTTCTCAACCTTGGCCCAAGGCTTTTGAGATTCCGAGTCTTTTGTATGTGGTTGGCGAGGAGTTAGAGAGAGTCCTCTACCCAGTAAGAGCCCTGAAGTTTTGTCAGGATAGAACGAAGGAGTAGCGAGGCAAGTTGGAAGCTCTTTGGTGCTCGGTCAAGAAGCCCTCATTACAGATGTCAAAGAAAGCCCTTTCATTCTTCATCAGGCTCTTGATAAGAGAGGCTCATGCACATTGCAGTGAGGCAGACCTCAAGCTGTTAAAGGTCATGACGCATGAAGTTAGAGCTGTAGCAACTTCGGTGGACTTCAAGCAAAATAGATCATTGCAGAGCATTATGGAAACAACCTTTTGGACTGCTACACTCTGGGACCATTGTTAGCAGCAAGTGCAGTAGTGGAGGAAGGATCCACCACTACATTCCCATAATCCTAATACCCTTTTCTTCTCTTGGAACTTTTGTATTTTTTATGGTTGTTTGTGGAGATTGCGACAGTCTTCCACAATCATTGATTTTAGTCAGGTGGTCAATTTGTTCCTTGAGAGCGCCCGGAACAAGGGAATTGGAGGAGGTCCTGTCACATAGAGGTATTTACACCGGTTTGACAGCTCCTAGAGGTCTTCACCCCCCTGGAAGGATCGCTGGATCTCATAAGGAAAGCGGACATAATGAGGCAGAGAATCATTGAAGTCAGCTTCCTTATCAGGTACGAACCCTTAAGCTTGTTTTATTAACCCTTTAAGTAAAATTCCAACAAGGTTGGCTGTCTCTGACTCTCCACCAAAGGTGTCAATTAGCTATATATATAACTACCGGGTAAGTCAGATGTTTAAAAATTATATTTTCATTATAGAATAAATTTTTGAACTTACTTACCCAGTAGTTATATATAATTTAATTCCCACCCTCCTTCCCTCTAGAGCAGTGGTTCCCAACCTTCTTCCAGCAGCGAACCCATTTTAGCTTCACCATAATTTTCGCGACCCCACTCAAATATCAAGGCTGTATTCATATTTTTTTTTTTTCTAAATAAAAAAGATAATTGATTAAGGTATACTGTTTATCATTGAATAGCAAAAACCACCAAATGCACTTATATATATGATGATATAATTGATTTATACAACACACACTACATAATATAATGTTATTGATATGAGTAACAGAAGCATTACAATGATAATAAACAGTGATGTTTTTCATGTGATGCTTAGAACTGCTTTTCCATCGGCAGTATCTCAATCCGCAGTGATGTTTTCGATAAAGCACAACGTAGTTCATCATCAATAGCATGGAGATTAGTTCTCAGCTTCGACTTTATTCAAAGTAAAGATGATATGATCACCTCACACTTATGTCGAAGAAGAGGGCATAGCATTTTAAGCATACCTTCAGACATATTTGGATATCGACGTAACTGCTTTATCCAAAACTGAATCTCTGTTAGGGAATCAAAGTCAGATCTAATAAGATCAATAAATTCCTATTGATATCTTTCAAGAACATTTCTAATTGTTGCATCAAATGGTTTAGTTGAGGTAAGTTATGGGATAACTGAGATTTTTCTGGACAATATTTGCTAAATTCCTCTTTTAAAGTCTCAAAAAAGTAGGATCTGCAAACTTTGAAAAATGTTTTTGAATGGAATATCAGTATCATTTTCTTAAAAAATGCATTTAATGTGCGAAAAATGTATAAATTTCTCTTTCACCCTTTACTCCCAAAGATCCAGCTTCATTTGGAAGGCATTTAGGTTTTCTTGAAAAACACCAACCTTTCTTTACTGAACTTTGCATTTTCGAATCAAAATTATGGCTTAACTTATCCTGCGTCATTGATTCTCCTGATAGCACTTCACAGCACATCACAAATTGTTTTTGTTTTTTTCCTGCTGAGCTAATGCAAGTATAACTGATGTTAATGTAGTCTTTCATATATTTCTGCTTTCCTTTGTTGTTTGCCATTGCCATAATTGTAACCACATATGGTAAAAACAAACGAGAGAGAGAGAGAGAGAGAGAGAGAGAGAGAGAGAGAGAGAGAGAGAGAGAGAGAGAGATTAAAATCAGTCAATTAAGACTTGCTAATGATAGCTATGACAATAGCAGTAAAAAGGCTATGAAAACATAATCATAAACACACATGTGTCTGCATTTGTGTTTTATATATATGTATGTAGTTTACACGCGCATACATGCAAATGCACAGATACATACACATACACACTTCTCCCTTCCTCTCTCTTTCATTTACATTTTTTTTATGAACTTTGAGACTATAATATTTATCTGCATTTTAAGTAATCACCAACAACTCATCAGTCATTTCTGTCGTATATATGCATATCTTACTGCAGCTTAGGGTTGTAAACGTCATTATTTTCGGCATATATGACTTTATTTTTAGTTTCTTAATTTGTAGTTAAAATGTCGTTTTTAATAGATATCATAATTAAGGGATTTTGACGAAGGAAAAATCTATTTCTGGGGAGAGACCTGTGACGCCCGGTGAAAAAGTCCTTCTTTGTACTTTTTCTGATATAAATCTTCCAAATATACCAGAGAAAATTAAAAGCATGGAATGCAGAGGTTACAACCCTCGCGCGAGCACCTTGTTGGTGTCGTATATCTAACAAGGGCGTTTGTAAAACACTATTCACAGGCTGTCTTCCATTTAGATAATCCCTTCATCAAAGGGGGAGGGCCATGACAGGCCCTAGAGAATACAGTTGGGTTACCCTACCGACACCTACCACTCGCGCTCACCAGGTCATCCTTCTGCAAGAACATATGGCTTGGCAAGGAAAGGGTGGGTCCGTACAAAAATAACCGGGAAGGGTTTCACCGGGCGTCACAGGTCTCTCCCCAGAAATAGATTTTTCCTTTGTCAAAATCCCTTTTCTGGGTCGACCTGTGACGGCCGGTGAAAATGTACCAGAGAATGCCTTCCAAGCCCAATAATTTAATAACATAATGAGGAGAATACAATCACCATGTACGACAATAATATGATATAATAATGTAAGTAATCGTCCAATTACCAACCAGCCAAATGACATAGGGAACGTAAGGTTAAATAATTATGACGACAAGGAACCAACTGAGTGTCGAATCGCAAAAGGCATCAAACCTTACATATCTAAGTATATCTAAACATTAAAGGAATGGTAACTACAATAACAGTTAAACCATAGGAATTAAACATGACAAATATCATAGGGCTAACGAACTACCCAGGAGAGCGGCGACGTGGTGTGAGTGGCGGGTAGGAGGGAGAAGAGAAGAAGAGATGGAAGAAAGGAAGAAGAAGAGATTAATGGGGAGGGATAAGGCTCCCCTCTGCCATCGTCGGGTATTTAAGGGCCTGTAAGATCTTTAGATATTGGCGTTTGACAACCATAGGGGATTTCCAACCCGTATATTTTTTAAAATCATCAAAGTCCCTGTTCTGGAAGTCATTGTTGGAGGTATCTACTGTCCTTATATCATGAGCCTGGGGAAATGATTCCGGATTAGTATGTTTAATGAAGTAGAGGATTTGTTGCCTGATACCGTGAATGGAAATAGTACCTCCTTGTTCCCTGATAATCAAGGGGCCAGACGAGCGGGTGGCAGTTCTAGCTAAAAAGGGCCTTGAGAGTGTGACTGTACACGGAGAAAAAATCCTGGGGATGAAGAATAACCTTCTGAGGGGAGCACCTATTTTGCGGATCCTCATTTTTTAGCTAGGAAAGCTTTGTCTGGAAAAGGAGTACTTCGGCTGAAGGGAGGAAATCTATGTTTTCCGGGTTTCGTGAGAGAGCTGCTAGTTCTGATGTTCCATCACCTGAGGCCATAGCTGTTAGAAATAAAGTCTTCCTAAGAAGAGTGATATAAGAGCAGGATTCATTGTCCGTGTCCATTGCAAGTTTGAGAACACCGTTCAGAGACCAAGAGTCCTTTTGTGGCCGAACCGAAGGTCGAAGCCTAGCACGTTTTTGGAATTGATGAGAAATAGGAATCAGCTAGGTTAATGTTGAACCCAACAAGGAAGATCTTCTTCAAAGCTGACTTGATGGTGGTTAAAGTGCTAACTGTTAGGCCTTTGTCAAATAGGAACCTCAAGAAAGAGATGGCTAAATGCGGGGACATACGAGTATGGTCTGAACTCTTAGGGGATCTGCTAGTTGTTAACGGCCGAATCATATTGGCGAATTGTCGAGTCCCTTTTGTCCAATTCGATGAAGAGATCGTTTTCCGGTTCAATGTTCGCGTCTCTACGAGCTGCCAACTTCCTGTAGTCCACAAAGTTAGAGTTTTGGCTATCCTTGAGTAATCTGACACAGTGAGTTTGGATTACTCGGGTCAGTTTGAGGAACGGGATCCGGATGGGACGGAGTTTCAACTCGAGGAGGAGAGGAAACCAACTGTTCTTGGCCAGTGAGGTGGTACTAAAGCCACTGCGCCCCGGAAGGAGCGTAGTTTGTGTAAAAGTTTTTAGAAGATTTACTGGGGGAGATAGGGAAATCTTCTTCTAATGGTTCCAATCCCGGGGTAATGCATCCATGGCATAAGCCCGAGGGTCCAGGGTTGGGGTCACATAACAAGGAATTTTGGGATTCATCTGAGTTGCGAATAGATCTACCTGGAGGCCTGGAACGAGCCTGAGTATCCACCGGAATGAAATTATGTCTAGAGACCATTCTGACTCCAGTGGATTCGTCCTGGATAGTGAGTCCGCTCTCACATTCTGGCCTCCCGCTAGGTGAGGTGCTGACAGGAACCAGTTCTTTTCTGTTGCCCAGGCAAAGATAGTGACCAGGATCTGATTCAGGTTGGGTGACTTGGATCCTCCCCTGTTGACGTAGTGTATTGCGTCTGTGCTGTCTGACACTACTCTGATGTGGGTCGACCTCGGAGGAGAGTCTCTCTTCAGGGTCAAGAACACTGCCATGGCTTTGAGAACATTGATATGGGACTGTTTCATGGCGAGTGACCAAGAACCTGAAACCTCTGATGTTCGGAGTAATCCCCCCATCCACTTAGAGACGCGGCTGTATGGAATGTCACTTGTGGAGGTGGGAATTGTAGAGGAACCGATTTGGAGAGGTTCTTCGGTTCGGACCATGGGCGTAGTCTCATTTTCAAGACAGAGGGGATCTTTGAGACCTTTTCTCTTATAGGTACTGTAGCTCTCTTTCTCCAAACTCGATTGATGTCTTTGAGTTTGGCTTTTATTAGGAGATCTGTTACTGAAGTGAATTGGAAAAGGCCGAGGATACTTTCTAAGGCTCTTTGGACACCTGTTTGTGTTTGAGAAAATTCTTGATCTTGGAAACTATTCCTCTTACCTTTTGGAAGGGAAAGACAACGTGTGCTTCGAAAGGTCCCACTGAATGGCTAACCATTCTAAGTGGCCTGATGGTCGCAGGCGAGATTTTTGGAGATTGACCCGAAATCACAGGTTGTCGAGAAATCGAAGTAATTCCTTCGTAGCTCTGTTGCCTTCTATGGCCGGCCGGGCCCAAATGAGCCAACCGGCCAGATAAGCAATGATTTGTATCTCTTGGTTCCTGAGTTGTTCTAACACTATCTCTCCCAGTTTCGTGAATATCCTGGGATCAATGTTGAGGCCGAAGGGCCTGTCTTGAACACAAAGGCTTTCCTGCTTAGGCGGAAACCCAGATATGAAGAGAAGTTTCGAGCTATAGGCGCAAGATAATAGTCGTCGGTAAGATCGACAGAGGTGGTGACGGTCCCACGGGGAAGTGAGGTCCGTACCTGAGAGATAGTCAACATCCGGAACTTGTCGCAGAGAATGTAAGAGTTTAGCTTGACAAGTCCAGGTCCACTCTCAATGCCGACAAGCCTTTCTTCGGAATTGTGAACAGGCGGCTTTGGAACTTCAGTGATCGATCTCGTTTGATTGCTTCTTCTTGAGTAACCCTGTGGTGTACTCTTTCAGGATGGGAGTGGATTTCTGGGAGAAGGTCACTGGTGTAGGAGGAGGACCTTGTGGCCATTTTCACCTCAAACCTTTAGAGATTATGCTATGAGCCCACAGACCGAAGGTCCAATGGTCTCGAAAGTGGTAAAGTCTCCTCCCTACTGGGACCACCGCGTTGTGAGGGAGGGAATCTAGGTCCTTTCCTTCTCCGAGCCCCCTTTTTCCTAGGTCTGCCTCGATGGCGGGACTGTCTTCTACTCCTGTAGCTTCCTCTCTGGTGTCCACGAAAGGAGCCTGAGGGTTCGGATCTAGGGCTGTATGCAGGTAAAACATCCCAACGGGGTTGGGCTGTGTACCTGGGGAATCAGTGAGGTAGACCACCTGATGAGGGGGATTCGGATGCATAGACGTCGAATCAGAGGAAGGCTGTGATGACGAGTGGGTAACCGACTATCGATTCCTGTCTGATAGAGGCCTCAGACAGAACGTATTTCCCACAACTAACCCGATCAGACCATCAAACGTGTAGGTAGAATTGGAAGGGCAGATCTTGGAATTATCGTACCCCCCAGACTGACAACATCCTGGTCCAGACAGATCGGGCCTGCCCTTTAGGAAATAATACCGTTACCTTCGGTACCTTGTCTAACCTAACCAAGGCAATCTCTTTCAATCGAACGAATCCGTTGAATGGGATTTCTAGTACCTGGGAGTAAAATCTAGGTCCCCCAGAGGGAGGACGTCTATGCCATCCAGATTTATGGTACCATCTATATATGGAACATGTAAGGCAAATCTCTATGCGTTGTTTTTATCGAAGGAGGTTACTTCGATACGCCTGGGGCTATAGGGGGAGACATCCGAGTTCCTGAACGGATCCGACTCACCACCATACCTTTGAGCTCCGTCATAGCCCCTTGGTTTTCCCTAGAATGTGTTGCTTTTAGCAGTCACGGTTTATGCAGGGTAACATGAACATCAGGATCCTTTAAGGGTCCTAGGTCGGTGACGTAGGTAATTGCAAAGCTGAAGGCTCAAAACTCATCCCCACCTACCTGCCTGTCCATGGGGTCGTCGTCCAACCTTAGAGAGGACACTCCGAGGAGATAGGGACCTCTAGATGGAGCATTCCTTCCCAACCTTGATACCCAAGGGCGGAGAGCCTCTCTTGCAGGCCAGAGAGATTCATCATCATCCTGACGGGAACCATGTAGGCGAACCTTCTGTAACAGAAAGGGGACATAAGTCTGGATGTTCCTTGAACTTTGGTTAGTGATCCTATTCACAGGCTGGGATCAGCTGTATAACTCATAAAAAGCAGTTTTAAAGGAAAGTCATTTAATGTACTATCTTTTGGGGTATAGTGCGACACTTGTATTCATGAAATGTGACACTGTTGGCGCATTCGCCATAGGTTGGCCACCCCTGACTCAGACGTTCAGAACCGGGTCTAACATTATCTTACCGATGAGGTTTATAGTTACATGTTATGTGGTTACTGGATATTAGTATTCTATTGATTCATCTGTTCACTGACCAGAGTCTCAAGGAACAGTAGATAGCCTCTCATGGCAGGGTTGGTCTCGACCTGGCCCTTCATTAGAAGGGGCTAACGTTCGGTTTCTAGTACTGAGTGGAAATTTATTTCTATTTGAACACTATGTTGTATGGATATTTATCCATATTTAGACATAGTTAGAATTGAATATGCATAAATATAGGCATAATTAATTTATTTCTATTTGAACATGATGTTGTATGGATATTTATCCATATTTATACATAGTTAGAATTAAATATATGCATAAATATAGGCATAGTTATGTTCATATATTTTTATTAGGACTTTCAAGAATAGCTAATGAATATTACCAACGCAAATTCAAAGTGTCATTAAAGTAAGTACAGTTTACTTTGTATTCATGTTAAATCCTTTCCTTTACAGCTAAAACAAAAAAATTGGCCACCCGTGGTCTGAGTGATCTCTGTCTGTACCGGAGATCCGGTAACAATCTCCGGTACAAACAAAGGTCCGTCATAGTGACAACGTGAACACCAGAGGAAATCTAATATTAACCTCAATGCTGATTGCCTGTACGATATCCGGTTAAGCCGGAGATTCGATGAAAAGGATCGTAATAACGATATTGTGATTATTCATGAAAAGGGTTCATACCCTGATTCTGATCGTCTGCTTGATCTCTGTTTGTACCGGAGAACCAGTGACAAAGGTCCGTCATCGTGAAAACGTGATCCTCAGCGGTACGATAACATTCCCCAATACTGAATGTCTGTGTTATCTCCAGTGAAGCCGGAGATTCGATGAAAAAGGGACCGTAATAATGAAACTGTGAAATCTTCATCGGTATCACATTGTTAACTCCGGTTCTGGACGTCTGCTTGATCTCTGTTTGTACCGGAGATCCGGTAGCAAAGGCCCGTCATCGTGATATCGTGACCGTCACCGGTACGATAACATTAACCTCAATGAATGTTTGTGTTATCTCCAGCGAAGCCGGAGATTCGATGAAAAAAGGGGCCGTAAAGGTGTAATTGTGATCAAACATGACAAAGGTTCATGTGCAAAAGGCCTCAGCCGGAGTCTTAGTGCCGGATTTCACCGTTGCACTCCAAATATCTGACTAGTTCTCACCCAATGAGTATCCATTATAGCGGAGTATAACTCAAGGCGATCAAACATGACAAAGGTTCGTGTGTAAAAGGCCTCAGCCGGAGTCTGAGTGCCGGATTTCACCGTTGCACTCCAAATATCTGACTAGTTCTCACCCAATGAGTATCCATTATAGCGGAGCATAACTCAAGGCGGAGCTAATGGTGTCGGTATAAAACGACCCCAATTAATGACTCATACACTAACGTACCTATTAATAGTGTTAGCTATATTAACAGTAACCACATCAATAAAACGTGTATAACATTAAACGTACTATCATCAACTCTGATAATAAGAGGAGGCCTGAATAACTCGTGATCGTATAAAAACGGAGAACGGGAAATTCACCTCTCTTACTCGAGCTAATAAAGAAAACGAGAGAAGGGATAACTCATATCTGTAGAACAGGAAACGAGCACTCTATGCTCTCGCTCTCAAGGTTACATAATAAAAAACTAACATCACACAATAATATAAGAAAATTAATAAAATTGATTGCTTTTTTCTTAGTAATTGTAATAACCAAGAACGAAAAATAACGACAACGTAACAAATAAACAAGGATATAGTCTAAATTGAGCCTTCCTGAGGCGAGTACAAACTAACAGACTAAATCGCTATTCTTCGTAGGTCCAAATTGGACTTGCAAGCAAATAAATACCATAGTAAAAACTAATAATAATTGATGATAACACAAAAGGCCATAAAACGTAGCTGTCGTGTGCCTCCAGCTACTCCAATAAGGTGAATGTACTCTCCTGTTGGACCCTGTTGGCTGGCATAGGGGGCCTTGCCCCCCTAGACCACAACTGGAGGGGTCATGAGACCCCTCCTCCCTGTGGCCTAGCGACTTGTCCTGCGCTTGCATACTCTGGGCTGGGAAATAATGAATTTCCCTAGCCTAGGTTAAGCAGGGTTAGGGATTCTGTTTCTTTATAGTTTAGGACAGCTTGATGATACCGGCCCCTTTACTGTACTAACCCACCCTAGGCTGGAGAATGTACTCTCCTTATACCTGGGGCGGTGCCGGTACTGAAACAGAGTCCCCTTGTTAGAGTGCTGGGGAAGGCTCATGCCAACTCCTTACACTCCTTACACAGGACCCTTTCCCTGCCCCTCCTCTGTCCTTTGGTGATGGCCTAGCCATCACACCCCTGTGTCTGCTGTCCTACAATCTCATCGAGTGCCGGTGGATTGTAGGGTCAGCCTGGTCTTTCGCCTGTTGGGCCGAGCCGTTCAGCTTCCCCCACGAAAATGTTGCTCTGGGATAGCCATGCGGCAGGTCTAGCTGCCGGCGGGAGACCTCCCTGCTGTTTTAGAGGGTTCTTTGGTCCTCCCTTGGTCCGCCACCCGCAGCCCTAGCTGACAGATACCGGCAGAGCTGCGGCTGGATGGAAGCCTGATCATGATATGTTCTCCCCTTCCATTTGAACCCTCCTTCCTGAGGAAGGCGGAGTTAGGGTGGCGAAGCGGCCGCCCTTCCTTCTCCTTCACTCACTACTTTTTCGCTCTCTCTCCGGGCTAGTGCTGTCAATTGCGTTGACCGCCGGCCACCAGCCCCTCCGGCAGAAGGCAGGCGGGGTCGGTGGACTCCCCGGCTCACTGTCACGCTGACTCTGCCGGCAACAGCGGCAGTGTAGCCTAGGTCAACCCCCAGTCACATAGTCTGATGGCAAGGTTGGTGTGCCTTCGGCCGGTTGCCCGCTGGCTTTTTGGTGGCCCGCCGGCAATGCCACGTAGAATGATGGCTGGGGCGAGTTGCCCTCTGCCGGCAGTCAGCCGATGGCCAGTGGACCTCCGGCAGTCTGGCGGGCCGCCGATGTGCCAGCGGACCGCCGGACCCCACATATATTTACAGTATTGTGCCAGTGAACTGTCCTCTTGCACTAGCCCTGCCGTCAGTACGCCGGCAATGTCTGTTGTATGGATGTATACAATAGCCAGTACATCTGTGGTATAGAACATACCTTAGACAGAAAACTATAGTATATAGTTATACAATAGATAAAATTTCTAGCATACTCTGTGCATCCATGCACAGTCCCTTGCTGAGACCTACCTGAATTGGGGATTGATAACCCCCTTTTCTTTAAGCTTATTGCTCATCGGCTCCCCTTAATTCCACTATTAATTCCTTGGAAGCGGTGTTGCTTACACTACTCTACCCCTATGGGCCTCCCTCGATGGGCGCCCTAGAATTAATAAGTGGGGAAGGGTCATGGCAACTGGCTGGGCGGGATTCACAAGTGTGTGTCTTTCCTACTTCAATCCAGCTTACCTATCCTAATCTTACACTTGGAAAGGAATCGTATATTATATAATTAAGATTAAACTAAGATTAATTTAGGTCTAGCATGATAGACTTCCACATACTCATGTACCTTTCCTTTCTTTACAGGAGGAGTACATCCGGTGTGAGAGCGCCTTCTGCAGCGTTCGGCGCCGGGACTTCTACGGCCATCTGGCGTGCCAGACGCACGCCAGCTGCTCTGTCACCAAGGGGTCTCTGAGTTACTGGGACCCGCAGGTGTGCACTACATGCAAGGACCTGAGACTGAGTTTGAGACTCCCCAGTCTGCGGAGTCAAGGAACATCGCCCGAGAGAAACTACGTAAATGGGTGCATGGTTTCCAGAAGAATGCCACGGGGCCTTACCTTCCCAACGAGCGGATGAGGGCCATGCTCTTCCCTAAGGCGTCTACGGATGCCGTAATCCCTCGACCTGAGATCCCATGCGTCCAGCTGACGGTCGATTCCGATGTATCGGACGAATTGAAAGACATCCACATAGAGGATGAAAGGATGTCAGAGGTGTCAGACACCACTGAGAAGACCCTTCTGGCTGAGGGATGTGAAGAGGAGTCTACGGTGGCTCCTGAATCCGAGGAAGAGGATGTTGCATTGGCCTCCGTGTCGTCGGTTATCGCCTCGGAACCCATTCCCTCTACGCCGTCCACTCCTCTACCCACGAAGCCGGACGATTCCATGGCTAATTTCCAAGCCATGATGGGGATCCTCGAGGAGAGGTTCAAACAGAGGGACGAAGATTTCAAAAAGGAAATCCTTCGCTTGACGCTTCAAGGCATGCCTCAAAGGAGGCTCTACTTCAAGGAACTACCCACCTGTTCCGTGACCAACCCGTGGAAGCATGCCGAGTACATGCCCATCACCAGCGGGAGGATCGGACAAGCTAGGCGCCGTCCCCCTTGAAGAGGTGGTATTCTAGCCTAGCTTCGAGTTGTACCCGGATTGCTTTGTACGACTCAAGTTGGAACCCGTTTCCAAGGAGGAAACAGAGCCGAAGGAGGTCATTGTGTTTGACCACGCAAAGGCTCAATCCCTGCTAGCAGGTTGCCTGAAGGAAAGGGCTACACCAACTCTAAGGTGCCAGCCCTTAGCAAGAAACACCCGTTTTTTCTTGCTCTCAATACAATGGTCTTCCCCTTCGCGTAGAAGTCCTTCCAGGCAGAATTAAAGGCGGTGGAGGCGGGGAAACCTTGCCCTACATTGGAGGAATGTAGGCCCCTCTCACTCGCCTTACCCCCCGATGACAAGGACTGGAAGGACATCCCCTTGACCTTCTTGGTTGGGAAGTTGGAGGCTGACATCACTGGACGTCAGTTCAGCGAGAACCTTCCTAAACTATCCGAGTTTCTCCTTCGCCGAGAACAGGATACGAAAGAGAGGCTGGCTGCCTCTCTTTCCCTCCAGGTGATCATGGAGACAATGGGTGGGGAACAGAAGACCCCAGGTGTATTCATGATCCTAGTCAAAACCCACTTGGCAACCCTGATGAAGGACTTCTATAGCTACGTCAAAGCACGGAGGGCCTGCAGGGAGTTCGTGTTTACATCAGCCACGATTAAACATGAACCGAGGAAGTTGATTGCTTCCAACATTTGGGGAAAGGATCTCTAACCACTTGGTCAAGGAGATTGTCAACAAGGCCGCCACGGAGAATAGGAACCTTCTCCAAAAGTGGGGCATGTCGTCGAAGAGGAAGTCTTCTCCGGATGAAGGTCCCCAACCGAAGAAGTCCAAGAGACCAAGGACGCAGCCTCGACAGGCGAAACATTATCTTCCCGCGGCCGCAGCTCCCCAACAAACCTTCCAACTGGTACCCCAGCCGGTGGTAACTCAGTCACCAGCCTTCACGCCTGCCTACGAGAGGCAGACTACTACCTTTCGTGCTAAAGGTAGAGGCTCCGGGAGAGACTCCTCTAGACGTCCCTCCAGAGAGAGAGGAGGCAGGGGAGCAAGCGGTCGAGGAGGCAAGCCCTCCGGACACCAGAAGCAATGAGTTGCTTCCGATAGGAGGAAGACTCCGTCTCTTCCGGGATCGTTGGACCTTCGATCCCTGGGCTCACAGCATCATCAAGAATGGACTAGAATGGAGCTGGAGGACAGCGCCATCAGCTTTACCCTAATTCTTCCAACACTCCACTCCCGTTCTGGAAGAATACATCCGAGAACTCTTGAACAAAAGGGTGATCAAGAGGGCAAAGTCCATCAGGTTCCAAGGAAGACTGTTCTGTGTTCCCAAGAAAGACTCTGACGAACTCAGAGTCATTTTGGACTTGTCCCCTCTCAACAAGTTCATCGAGAACAAGAAGTTCAAAATGCTGACCCTTCAGCACATACGAACCCTATTGCCCCGAAAGGCATACACAGTCTCGATAGACATGGCGGACGCCTACTGGTACATTCCAATGAATCGCCAGACCTCCTCCTACCTAGGATTCAGGCTTCAAAGAAGACAGTACGTTTTCAGAGCCATGCCCTTCGGGCTAAACATAGCCCCAAGGATCTTCACGAAGCTTGCAGAGACAATTGTTCAACAACTACGCCTACAAGGCGTCCAGGTGATGGCTTACCTGGACGATTGGCTGGTGTGGGCAGCATCAGAAACGGAATGCCTGTAAGCTCCGAGAAGGTGATCCAATTCCTGGAACATCTAGGATTCAAGATAAACACCAAAAAGTCTCGACTATCTCCAGCTCAGAAGTTCCAATGGCTAGGGCATATATTGGGACCTTCAGTCACACCGTCTTTCCATTCCGCTAAAGAAGAGGAAGGAAATAGCGAGGTCTGTCAAGAGACTTCTCAAATCCAGACGACAACAGGAACGGGTGCTTGGCTCCCTCCAGTTTGCTTCAGTGACAGACCCAGTGCTAAGAGCACAGCTAAAAGATGCATTAGGAGTCTGGAGAAGATACGCATCAAACGCTCGAAGAGATCTCAAGAGACCACTACTGTCTCGGCTACAATCACTCCTCAAGCCATGGTCGGAGGCCAAAAAGTTCAGGAGGTCGGTACCTCTGCAACTACCTCCGCCCTCGGTCGTCATCTATACGGACGCATCATTGGAAGGAGGGGGGGGGGTTCACTCCCACCAACGTCAAGTTCAAGGAATGTGGTCCCCTCTGTTCAAGACGTTTCACATCAACATCTTGGAGGCCACGGCAGTCTTTCTCGCATTGAAGAGGCTGTCCCCACGTCCCTCAGTCCACATACGACTGATTCTTGACAGCGCCATAGTGGTCAGATGTCTGAATTGTCAGGGCTCAAGATTGCCCCAACTCAATCAAGTGTTGTTGCTCATCTTCCGTCTGGCGGAGAAGAAAAGGTGGCACCTCTCAGCAGTTCACCTTCAAGGGTTCCGCAATGTGACTGCGGATGCTCTATCCAGGATAGCTCCGATAGAGTCAGAATGGACCGTAGACGCAGACTCATTCTCCTTCATCTCTCACCAAGTCCCGGAACTGCAGATCGACCTCTTCGCAACGAGCGACAACAAGAAACTTCCTCGCTACGTGGCCCCATACGAGGACCCTCGAGCGGAAGCGGTGGACGTCATGTCCCTAGACTGGAACAGATGGACCAAGATTTACCTGTTCCCTCCGCCCAACCTCCTGCTAAAGGTCCTTACCAAGCTGAGATCCTTTCAAGGAACAGCGGCCCTAGTGGCTCCAAAGTGGCCCCGGAGCGACTGGTTCCCATTGATCCTGGAATTACAACTGAAGCTAATTCCCCTGCCGGACCCAGTTCTGTCCCAACAAGTTCAGAAGTCGACTGTCTTCGCTTCATTACAGAAAACCCGAGACCTTCATCTCATGATTTTCTCTCCCTAGCCGTCAAGAAGAGGTTTGGGATCTCGAAAGAAAGCTTAGACTTCTTGGAGGATTATAAGACGAAATCTATCAGAAGGCAGTATGAGTCATCTTGAAGGAATGGGTGGCCTTTGTCAAGGCAAGAAATCCAACAGAATATCGATGGATTTCTGCTTGTCCTTTTTCATTCACCTTCATTGACTAGGCTTAGCGGCTAACACGGTTTCCACATGTACAGTGAACCCTCACTACTTCGCGGTTCGACCATCGTGGATTCACCACTTCGCGGATTTTTTTCATAACCCATATATATATACATATTGCGGATTTTCCGGAAATTTCGAAAATACCGTGATATCTGAAGACCCCAAATACGATATTTCGTTACCTGTAATTCCATTAATACTGTAATTAGTAATATCTGCTCTTACTGATTGTTCATTGCATTACATATGACATATAATTAAGCACAGAAAGAAATAAAACACGAAAAGAGAATGTGATCATACGATAATTCAGTACTGTATACAGTACGTAGTAAAATTAAATCGAACATGAAACACAAATGAGATGCAGTCATACCATATTAGAATGGTGTAAGGCTGCTGATGGCTACTACTGTACTACAAATGTAATGGATGTGCTTCTTTTCTATGAATCTTTTGTATGTATACGTACGTAGTACTGCATCCAATAATATTCTTTATTGCAAAAATCACATTTCGAATAAGCGTACGAGAGAGAGAGAGATAGAGAGAGAGAGAGAGAGAGAGAGAGAGAGAGAGAGAGAGAGAGAGAGAGAGAGAGACATTCTACAACAAAAGCGTAAAATAGCGTACGTAAAGCTGTATTATTATTATTGTTATTATTATTATTATTGTTGTTGTTGTTATTAAAATTATTATTGTTATTATTATTATCATTATTATTATTATTATTATTATTACAGTATCATTATTTATTATTATTATTATTATTATTACTGTACAGTATACGCAGGGTATCTTGTACTTTGAATTGGTAACCTACGTAGCATATAAGACGGGTTGTGATTGGTTCAAGCGCTGATAGATGACGAATCAGAACTCGAAGTTTTGTTATCTAGCCTGTGATTGGTGTTTTGCCCGTATCTCCAACTTCCAGCATCTAGGTTTTCGCGGCCACTTTCTCTCCCGCCGTATCGCTGTGTAGACGTTAAGTTTGTGAACTTAAATCTGTGCTGTGCGTGACTGTTTTAAGTTGAACTTTTCGTTGAACTTTCTGTTAAACCCTACTGTACAATGCCTACCAAGCGTTCTGCTTCTACTAAGGCTGGTAGTGAGCCTAAACGCCACCGAAGGATGATGACGATTGCTGAGAAGGTGACGCTTCTCGATATGTTAAAAGACGGTAGAAGTTTTGCGTCCGCAGCCCGCCATTTTGGAATCAATGAATCCACCGTTTGCTATATCAAGAAGGACGAGGCGAACATTAGAAAGACGACTGCAATCACCTTTAGCAGATCAGCGAAGCGAGTCGTTACCACGCGTAATAAAACGATCGTACGCATGGAAGGTGCTTTAGCTGTGTGGATTGCCGACTGCCGGAAGAAGAACATAGCCTTGGATACGAACACCATCCGAACAAAGGCTTTGAGCTTGTATGAGAATTTTGCGGCAAAGGAACCTCATGACGACGATGGCGACCATGCTGAAGAAGATGATGATGTAGATGAACCTCAACCAGGGACCTCCACTGATTCCCAGCGTCAGAAACAACGTTTTTCCGCCAGCAAAGGATGGTTCGTGAAGTTTCAGAAACGCTTCGCCCTGAAAAGCGTTTCCCTGCATGGCGAGGCGGCTTCCGCTGACACTGCCGCTGCTGAAACTTACGTGAACCAGACGTTCAAGAATATTATTGCCGAAGGTGGATACAAGCCGGAACAAGTGTTTAATATGGATGAGACCGGCTTGTTTTGGAAGAGAATTCCGTCGCGAACTTTCCTGTTCAAAGAAGAAGCCAAAGCCTCTGGCTTTAAAGCATTCAAGGATCGCGTTACCCTCGTGATGTGTGGCAATGCTGCTGGATTTTTGCTAAAGCCGGGGCTTATTTATAAGTCGAAAAATCCTCGCGCTTTGAAAAATAAAACAAGAATCTCCTTCCCGTGTACTGGATGCATAATCCAAAAGCATGGATTACGAAGATGCTGACCTCCAACTGGTTCCACCAGTGTTTCATCCCGCAAGTCAGCAAATATCTCGTAGAGAAGGGCTTGCCATTTAAGATCCTTCTCCTTATGGATAACGCTGGTGGACACGCAACTGATCTGTCGCATGAGGGCATTCAGGTTGAGTTCCTGCCACCCAACACCACGTCATTAATTCAACCGATGGACCAGGGGGTTATCAGGGCGTTCAAGGCCCTCTACACGAAGAATACCTTGGCAGACCTCGTTGCGTGTGTGGATGCTACCCAAGATGATGAGGATGAAGATTTTAACTGATGAGGATGAAGATTTTAACTTGAAGGCATACTGGCGGCAGTACACCATAGCCACGTGCCTGAAGAATATTCAGAAGGCACTGCAAGAGATGAAACTTGCAACCGTGAATGCGAGCTGGAAGAAGTTGTGGCCCCAGATTGTTTACGACGACGAGGGATTTACTCCGTCTGAAATCCAACACTCTGCAATACGCAAATCTGTGCAGTTGGCTGCCATAATTGGAGGTGACGGGTTTGGCGACATGACGACTGAAGACGTCGACGAGTTGTTGGACTGCCATTCCCAGCCGCTAACTGACGCAGACCTAGAAGACCTGACGAAATTGGCAAGTGAAGAAGAGAGTGAAACGCAGGAAGAGACTCAAGAAAATGTCGAAGAAACGGGCTTAACATTAGAACGGCTTGCCAAGGCCTGCAACCATGCGAAGGAGTTGAAAGAAATTTTGCAAGAGTGGGACGAGGATATGGTTCGGTTTATGCAATTCTCCAACAAGGTCGATGACATCATGACTCCCTACAGGATGCTCTTAGAGTGAAAAAAGAAGCAGCGGCAGCAACTTCCGATCACAATGTTCTTCCAGCCTCGCAAAAAAGAGCCAGTTCCTCCTGCTAGTACGCCTTCGGAAGAAATTGAAGAAGTTTCCCAGGAAGAAGTTGAAGAGGTGTCCCAGGAAAAGACACCTCCGTCTGAAGAGACGTAAAATACTGTACTATCATTGGCTGCACAGTAGAAGACATCATCAGCTTCATCATCATCATTTCTACTGTGCAGCAAATTCATCGCCATCATCATTCAAGTTTTTCTTGAACTTTTTTCGTGGTGAGTACAGTAACAATCTTTATTTTTTTATACTACTTTAATATTCTAACATTTTAATATTTGTGCCTGTTTTAGTTTAGTACTGTATGCATTAAGTTAAAGGGAAGGTTTTAAAAATCTAACGAGTATACATGTTGTAACCTATCATATTTTTTTTGTTTAAAATTTACATTTACGTACGTAAAACAATCTCTCTCTCTCTCTCTCTCTCTCTCTCTCTCTCTCTCTCTCTCTCTCTCTCTCTCTCTCTCTCTCTCTCTCTCTCTCGTAAATTGTTTTCCTGCTTTGCTACGTACAGTATGTACTGTATGATTTTATATAGATACGGTAAATAATATTTGTAATAACATATTTTCTAAAAGCTTTTACTGTAAATATCATTATTTATCACTTTCATCATGCGCGTTAAATGCCTTCTTTGTTCTGAGCGTGGTTGTTTACTGAGCGTACTTTATGACGCCGTCGTTGCAGGCGGCGTCATAAAGAAAAACATTTCATTTGGAAGTCCTAAGAAAAATTAAGTAAAACATTGGTAATAACAAAATCAACATACTGTACTGAATAATCAATATACTGTAATCGATGGAAAAACTAACCTATACACAGATGTGTACAGTAAATGCGTTTGTTTCTTCATTATGATCAGAGAAACGTAACCAAAATATTGGTTGCCATTTTTTATCGTGCTTTTTGGCGTGTTTAGGAAACGCATGATATAAAATCGCCTTTAATATTTGTGCCTGTTTTAGTTTAGGGTACTGTAGTACATGCATTAAGTGTTCTGTACATTAAAGGGTAGTTTGTTAACAGTACTACGTACAAGGGAAGGTTTTAAAAGTCTGAATATACATGTTAAATAAATAGGTAAATATGGTGTCACTACTTCGCGGATTTTCACCTATCGCGGCCGGGTCTAGAACCTATCTACCGCGATAAACGAGGGTTCACTGTAAATCTGCCTTGACAAGACCCTTACTATACGCCTTCCAGATAGAGCTGTCCAGCTTCTTCTGCTTCTGGAAAGTTGAGTATTTCATTCTTATATTTTATAAATTTTGCTCTGGCCGTAAAGTAAGAATTAATTCAAAATAATCTATGTTTGTGGTAGGGCTATTGCCTGGACCGGAGGCACCTTCGGCGCAGTCGTTCTTAACGCATGAATTATTTAGTTAGCCAGAATGACTTTCCCGGTATAATAGTGTAAATAAAAATATTTAGCTATATAGTCTTCATTGCTAGGAATTAATTATATTATGCTGATAGTATTCTCATTAGTTTCGGCGAATTAGGTAGCCAATCTTGTTTACACTAGGCGTTCTAGTTTACTCTCTTGCATGATATTATAGGTGTTCCTGGTGTTATTAATTTTAAATGAAGATATTAGGCAATTTATACATATAAGATATATGGATTGCATATAAAATTTCCTCTTCCAAGATAGTATATGAGAGAGCTTCGATGAGCCATGTAGTCGATCTCACTGTCGCTAGGCTAGTAGCCTAATGGCTTTAGTATACTTTCATACAATCTCCCCGGTCACATAATCCTTCCTTCCCTCTGAGGTGTTGTCTATGGCTACAATCCTAGCTGGTCTTGCCTTGAATTGTGATTCTGGCAAGGTTATGCTAGGGTTTTTTCTGTCCCTTTACCAAGCTACTGGTGGTGAGCTTTGGGTTTGGGTCAGAACCTCAGAGTACTTATCGTGTGCCGGCAGCTGATCGATAGGGTGAATGTACTCCCCTGTCGGATCTCGTTGGTTGGCATTGGAGGCCTTGCCTCCCTAGACTGCACTTGAAGTGGTCATGTGATCCCCTTCTCCCTGTAGTTTAGCGACCAGTCCTGTGCTGGCAGACCCTAGGCTGAAGAATAGTGATTATTTTTCTCCCTAGGATGGCGCCGGCATGGGGACTCTGTTTCTCTATAATTTAAGGTGGCGGCTAGAAGATGCCGGCTAGAAGATGCCGGCCCCTTTGTGTATTGGCAGACCCTAGGCTGGAGAATGTACTCTCCATATTCCTAGGGTGGCGCTGAGACTGAAACAGAGTTTCCTTTAGGTGTGGTAGGAGGCGGCATGCCACATCTCATACAGGACCCTTTCCCCTCCCCATTCTGTCCTTTAGCGATGGCCTAGCCATCACATCCCTGTGGCCTCTGTTCTACAATCTCGCCGATTGCCGGCAGGTTGTAGGGCCGGCTTGGGCTTCTGCCTGCATAGCCTAGTCGTTTAGCTTCCCTACCGGACATGATGTCCTGGGATAGCTGTTTCGGCAGGTTTAGCCACCGGCAGGAGACCCATTTGCTTTGAGTGTTCTCCAGTCCTCCCTTGGGCTGCCATCCACTTCCTACGGCCGACTGATACCGGCTTGGAGGCGGATGGGTGAAAGCTTGATTATGATATATCGTCTCTTCCATTAGAACCCTCATTCAGGAGAAAGGAAGCGATACAGTGGCTAGTGCCGCCACCCTTACATTGCCCTTCACTCCTTGCTTTCTCTCTCTATTGGCTAGTGCCGCCAGCTACTAACCTATCTGCCGGCTGCCGGCCACTAACCTTGCCGGCAAGATGCAGGCTAGATTGGTGGTCCAGCAGCCATTAATTCACTGTCACATCTAACTCTGCCGGCTGTGTCGGGTACTCTGGTCACTACCCAGTCACATTGAATGATTGCGGGGATAGTGTGCCAACAGTCGGTGACCCGCCGGCGCCGGGCAGGCCTGCCGGCTATAAGTATGATCTATTTTGTGCCAGTAAATTAAGTCTGAGGTACTAGCCTTGCCGGCAACATGCCGGCAGCAACTATTGTATGTGAATATACAGTAGCCAGTACATCTGTAGTATAGTACATACTGCAGACAGAAAACTACAGCATATAATTATACAGTAGTAAAAATTTCCAACATACTCTGTGTTTCCAGGTGCAGTCTATTGTTGAGACCTTATAATATTGGGAGAAAAACTGATAGATGATCATTTATTTGACCTTCATTATTAACTCTCTTGGAAGTAAGTGTTGTTCACACTACTCTATCTTTATAGGTTAGAATCTTCCATCGGGCCTCTCATTGAGGATAACCCTAGAATTAATATTGAGGGAGGTCACAGCAATTGGCTGGGCAGGAAAAACACATGTGTCTTTCCTATTTCATTTCTGGCTTACCTATCCTAAGCTATATGCAATAAAATAAAATAAAATGAAATTATGATAATTTTTATTATAGTAATATTAGTCAAGTGAGATAGACTACATTATGCTCATTTTACTTTCCTCTCTTTACAGGAGGACTACATCAAGTGCGTTAGCGTTTTCTGCAGTGTTCGCTGCAGAAACTTCTATGGCCATCTGGGGTGTAGGACACACTCCCTCTGTTCCATCACCAAGGGACTTCTCAAATACTGGGACCCACAGGTATGTACAGTATGTAAGGACCTGTTGTATGAGGCTTTTGAAAATCCCAAGTCAGCGAAGTTGAGGGATGCAGCTCGGGACAAGCTGCGCAAATCGGTTTGTGGTTTTCAAAAGAATTCCATGGGGCCTTACCTCCCTAGTAAGCGGATGAGAACCCTTCTAGTCCCCAAGGCATCTGCGGATGCTGTCATTCCTCAACCTAACCCTGAGATCCCTTGTGTCCAGATATCCGTTGACACGGATATCTCGGATGCGATGAAGGACATCCATCTAGAAGATGAGAAGATGTCAGAGGTGTCAGAGGACACCGAAAAGGACCTTCTGGCGGAAGGTCGAGAAGAGGAGTCAACGGTGGCTCTGGAGACGGAAGAAGAGGAAGTCGAAACAGTCTCTGTTTCGTCGGTTCCTGCCCCAGAACCTGTACCCTCTACATCCTCCGCTCCTCAACCTGCGGGGTCGGACGACACCCTGTCTGCCATCAAAGCGATGATGGAAATGTTCGAGAAGAAGAGCGAACAAAGGGAAGCTGAATTCAGGAAGGAGATTCTTCAGATTACAGCGTCCCGTGGGTCTCAACGGAGACTCAACGTTAAGGATCTTCCCTCGTGTTCTGAGGTTAACCCATGGAGGCATGCTGAGTACATGCCAATAACTAATGTTAAGATCTTTATTTCAGAAAAGCTTGGAGCCGTCCCCACTGAGCACGTCGAGTTCTGGCCCAGTTTTGAGTCCTATCCAGACTGCTTCGTTCGTCTAAGGACGGAACCGGTATCCAAGGAGGAGACAGAACCTAAGGAGGTCATAGTGCTTGACCAGTCGAAGGCTCAGGCTTTGCTAGCTAGCAGCCTGAAGGACAAGGGCTTCACCAATTCCAAAGTGCCGGCCCTGAGCAAGAAGCATCCCTCTTTTCTTGCTCCAACAACTATGGTTTTCCCCTCCGCGGAAAAATCATTCAGGGCGGTGGTTAAGGCAGTGGAAGCAGGGAAGCGTTGCCCTACACTGGAAGAGTGTAGGCCTCTCTCCCTAGCCTTGCCGTCGGATGATAAAGACTGGAAGGATATTCAACTTACCTTCTCAGTCGGGAAGCTGGAGGCTGACATCGCTGGACGTCAGTTCAACAAAAACCTCCTCAAGTTGTCTGAGTTTCTCCTACGCAGGGAACAAGATGCAAAGGAGAGGCTTTCTGCCTCTCTGTCCCTCCAGGTGTCCATGGAGGCAATGGCTAGTGAGCAAAGAACCCCAGGCATGTTCATGGTCATGGCCAAAGCACACTACCAAAAGATTTCTACAGCTTCGTTAGGGTAAGAAGGGCTTTTAGAAAGTTCGTGTTTGCTTCGGCTGCAGTTACACACGAGCCCAGGAAGTTTATATCTTCCAATATCTGGGGGAAAGATCTATTCCAAACGATCTGGTCAAGGAGATAGTCGACAAGGCCGCCACGGAGAATAGGAACCTTCTCCAGAAGTGGGGCATGTCGGCTAAGAGGAAGTCTTCCCCGAATGAGGGTCCCCATCCGAAGAGGAAGACGAAGAGGGCAAGAGTGCCAGCTCGCCCTGCTAGACAACAACAGCTTCCCGTGACCGCGGCGCCACAGATGGTACCCCAACAAGTGGTGACTCAGTCACCAGCCTTTACTCCTGCTTATGAGAGGCAGACCACTACCTTTCACCCTAGAGGTAGAGGGTCAGATAGGGATTCCTCTAGACGTCCCTCGAGAAGAAGACGGGGTAGGGGAGCAAGCGGTCGAGGAGGCAAGCCCTCCGGTAACCAGAGGCAATAAGATGCTTCCGGTAGGAGGAAGACTTCAACTCTTCCGGGATCGCTGGACCTTCGATCCCTGGGCCCACAGCATAATAAAAAATGGAGTAGGTTGGAGCTGGAAGACAACTCCACCAACATTTCCTCAGTTCTTCCAACACTCCACCCCTGTTCTGGAAGAATATACCCGAGAGCTCTTGAGCAAACGGGTGATAAAGAGGGCAAAGTTCATCAAATTCCAAGGAAGGCTGTTTTGTGTTCCCAAGAAGGACTCAGACAAATTCAGAGTCATTCTGGATTTGTCACCACTCAACAAGTTTATCGAGAACGACAAGTTCAAGATGCTGACCCTTCAACACATAAGGGCCCTGTTGCCCAAAAGGGCATACACAGTTTCCATAGACATGGCAGATGCCTAATGGCACGTTCCGATCAACTGCCAACTCTACTCCTACCTAGGATTTAGGCTACAAAAAAGAAAGTACACTTTCAGAGCCATACCCTTCGAACTAAACATAGCCCCAAGGTTCTTCACGAAGCTTGCAGAAGCAGTCGTTCAACAACTACGCCTACAGGGTGTCCAGGTCGTATCATACCTGGACGATTGGCTGGTGTGGGCAGCATCTTAAGCGAAATGCTTGCAAGCATCCAAAAAAGTGATCCTGTTCCTGGAACATATAGGATTCAGGATCAACAACAAGAAGTCCCGACTATCTCCAGCTCAGAAATTCCAATGGCTAGGCATACATTGGGATCTAGAGTCTCATCGTCTCTCCATTCCATTAAAGAAGAGGAGAGAGATAGCGGGATCTGTCAGGAGACTTCTAAAATCCGACAGGATTTCAAGACGCCAACAGGAGAGAGTGCTGGGCTCCCTCCAGTTTGCATCAGTGACAGACCTAGTGCTAAGAGTACAGCCAAAAGATGCATCAGGAGTTTGGAGAAGATACGCATCAAACGCTCGAAGAGATCTAAGAAGACCACTACCGATTCGTCTACGATCACTTCACAAGTCATGGTCGGAGGCCAGGAAGTTCAAGAGGTCAATACCTCTGCAACCGCCTCCACCCTCAGTCATCATCCACACGGACACATCATTGGAAGGATGGGGGGGTCACTCCCATCAACGCAGAGCACAAGGAACTTGGTCCCCTCTATTCAGGACCTTGCATACCAACATTTTGGAGGCTATGGCAGTCTTCCTCACATTGAAGAAATTATCCCCTCGTCCTTCAGTCCACACAAGACTGATTCTGGACAGCGATGTGGTAATGAGATGTCTGAATCGTCAAGGCTCGAAATCGCCTCAACTCAACCAAGTGATGTTGGCCATCTTCTGGTTAGCGGAAAAGAAGAGATGGCACTTTTCAGCAGTTCACCTTCAAGGGTTCTGCAATGTAACAGCGGATGCTCTATCCAGAATAGCTCCGATAGAGTCAGAATGGTCCCTAGATGCAAAATCATTCTCCTTCATCTTGCATCAAGTCCCGGATCAACCTCTTTGCAACGAGCGACAACAAGAAACTTCCTCGATACGTGGCCCCGTACGAGGACCCTCTAGCGGAAGCAGTGGACACCATGTCCCTGGACTAGAACAAATGGACCAGGATTTACCTGTTCCCTCCACCCAACCTGCTGATGAAGGTCCTCAACAAGCTGAAATCTTTTCAAGGAACAGCAGCCTTAGTGGCTCCCAAGTGGCCCCGGAGCAACTGGTTCCCCTTGATTTTGGAATTACAGCCGAGGATGATCCCTCTGCCGGGCCCAGTTCTGTCTCAACAAGTTCATAAGTCGACTGTCTTCGCTTCATTACAGAAAACCCGAGACCTTCATCTCATGATTTTCTCGCTCTAGCAGTAAAGAAAAGGTTTGGGATCTCGAAAGAAAGTATAGACTTCTTAGAGGAATATAAGTCAAAATCTACCAAAAGGCAATACGAGTCATCTTGGAAGAAATGGGTGGCCTTTGTCAAGGCAAGGAATCCAAGGGAAATCTCAGTGGATTTTTGTTTGTCTTTCTTTATTCACCTTCATGAACAAGGTTTAGCAGCCAACACGATAACAACGTGTAAATCTGCCTTGACAAGACCGTTTCTTTATGCTTTCCAGGTAGACTTGTCTCATGAGATTTTTAACAAAATCCCTAAGGCCTGTGCTAGACTCAGGCCTGCAGCCCCTCCAAGGTCTATATAATGGTCTTTGGATAAGGTACTACATTTTGCTTCAAGTTTGGATAATGAGGCTCTCTCTTTGAAAGATTTGACTCAAAAAGTTATATTCTTGTTTGCTCTAGCTTCAGGAGCTAGAGTTAGTGAAATAGTGGCCTTGTCTAGGGACGAAGGCCATATCCAGTTTGCTGAAACGGGGGAGTTAAATCTCTTTCCCGATCCAACGTACTCGCCAAGAATGAGCTACCCACTAAGAGGTGGGGTCCCTGGAGAATCTGCCCTCTGAAGGAAGATGTCTCGCTGTGTCCAGTGGAGTGTCTAAAGGTCTATCTTCGCAGAACTTCAGACTTCAGAAGAGGACAGCTCTTTAGAGGAGAAACATCGGGCTTAAACTTATCCCTGAAACAACTAAGGGCGAAGATCATCTACTTTATTTGCAGAGCTGATCCAGACAGTACACCTGCAGGTCATGATCCTAGGAAGATTGCTTCTTCACTAAATTTCTTCCAGCTTAGGGATTTCGAGAGCCTTCGCTCGTTTACTGGATGGAAGTCATCTAGTGTGTTTTTTAAACACTATGCGAAGCAAGTGCAAGAACTGAAATGTTTCGTGGTAGCGGCAGGTAGTGTGCTAAAACCTGTCGCTTAGTGCTGCGAGGAACAGTGAATTATGTGGGACTATAATTCTAAAGGGTGTACATGTTGGCACCTTTTAGTGTAACATGGTAATTGGAATGTCATCACGGTAACATTATGGACTGTTCCATTGTACAAATGTGATGAAACATAAACTGAACACTAAGTGCCATGTGTTTTTACACAAGTGTAAATAGACAAATTTCTCAGAAAAACATTAAAATTTACAAAATCTTCATGTGATTTGGCAAGTTTTTGTTTTCAGGTAAAACAAGCAATTCTGATTTATTTTGTCTTGTCTATGTTACTGAATTTTATTTCGCTTGCATTTTTTCGTTATTATAAATGTATGTTGAATTTTATTTATTGCTTGAAAATAAATAATTAAATTGTTTTGTGCATCTTATTTCGCCCTAAACATTTTAATCAAGTTATGTGTGAGCATATATTTCAACCCTTTTATTCTACATAAATTTATTGAACAAACATGGTAACTTTGTTCCTACGTGTATACAAACTTTTCTAGCTAGAAGGAACTTGTTGTAATACTAGATTCAAACTTTGGCTAATGACATACAGTGAGACCTGCATGTCTCCTTTGAATGCTAGTTGGGTTATATGAAATACGCAACTTCGAGACTTTTTCCCCGAGTCTAGTTTGACTCTTCCCTTTAGGGGGCAGGAAGCACTAACATTGTATATGAATAGAAGAAATGACATATAACGGTAATGTCATAGGTCTCTTCGGTCTAAAAGACCAAGGAAATATTGTCTGGAAGTCTAAGGCACAACTGGGAAATCCACGGATACATTAATGCTCTGGTAAACTTCCATCAGGACGACATGGCCTGACCCTAAAAAACAGATTTTGAGCGAAGCGAAAAATCTATTTTTGGGTGAGATAGCCATGTGGGGTGCGGATTGCTATGTGGTGTGTCAAGAATACGTCCCCTGATATTATGCGATATCCTAAAAGGAAACTTTAAGTATATTTACGCCAGTAGTTAGAATTCTGGAGACCTGAAGTTAAATTCTCTGGGAATATCACTGTAGTCAAATATACCCTAGGAAGCTACTTAAAGGAACCTTCCATTAGGATGACATGGCTATTTCACCCAAAAATAGATTTTTCGCTTCGCTCAAAATCCGTTTCTTGGTTATCATTTAACTGTCATGAGGAAGCATTCAATGCAAGCCATAACATTATGAATATTAGTTTAGGTAATATGAATATTGAGGGTGCTCTGTGTGATGGAGTACCGAAAGATCTGGATGTCTACAGACCAGCTGACTGGATTGATAAATACATAGAAATAGTTATGTCATCCCAGAAAGCCAAAAACACCATTGTGGCTAGTAGCTCAATCTACAGTAGGTACAGAAAGTTATTAAAGATCTTAAAATTTCTTCAGAGGAAGGTAGGAACGATCGCTCCTGGAGATATATCTCGATTTGTTAAGAAAAGTTACTTACTAAATGCCAAGTCATACACACAGTCTGTTATATTCTCCAATTTAAAGTCAGACAATGATGATATGAAATTGGACATCAAACTCCATCCAAACTTTAGCTATGGAATAGGAGGGATTTCAATAGAGATCTATATGAATTTATGGAAGAGGAGATTTCTAAATATGTAACTTCCCTGGTAGTTACAGGTCGTTGCGCGAACGTCAGAAATTAAAATTTCGCAGTAATTGCCGCCAGGAGAGTAGGTGGTCATACATGAGCGCCATCTCTCATAGGTAACTGGAACCATTCCCAACATTCTTCAGAAATTCCCTGCTGTTGATCGAGTCAACACGTCGGAAATTCGTTTCGTTGTGGGTTTGCTTTGTCTACAAATTTGGTGAAGTACCCATTGTTTATTGTTTATGGCTTTCGCTGCCTTTCGACTATCGAAGATATTGGATTTTCCTTTTCACACTAATAAGATAGTTTTTTTGTTGGTCCAACTTGGACAGTTTAATTCAACTTGATTTTCAAGATGGCTCCTCTGTTGTTAAACTTTGTGTGTATGGCTAGACCGGCTTCATGCTGCTCTTGATTCCCACACAGTATGTAGCAGAGGACATGTGTGTATTTGTTTTCGTTTCAATGTTCTTAAGATTGAAATGGATAGGATTAAGGAATTTTTTCCCCCTACTTTATTAACTAATGAATAACTCTTAAAGATATTATGGAAGGAAAAACATTAAAACATTTTGATGTAACTCTTATCAGGGCGAGATCTGAATGCCTTGAAGGAAATCAGTCCGCCATCACGATGACGTCACCATCTTGTGACGTAATCTACATAGTATGACTTGCAAATATGTGAATTATTTTCTTTTTCTTGCAAGAAATGTTAAAATATTAACTTACTAGCATAAGTATTTTAATTTTTATAATGTAGGGAAATATATTATTTTCAAGTATATATTTGTCCTATTAGTATAATTCCATTAGTTAATTTCGATTTATATAGAGTTTTCACGAGCGTACAGTCAATTTACGCTATGTAGTACTCTTGATGATCGTTACAGTTTCACAATACTTTGTATCATTATTTAATATTTTGATTTTGAGAATACTAATATTAATCATATAACCTTTTGTATTTTCTTTCTAGCCCTTGGCGAAAGAGTATAATCTCTCGCAACGGGCAGATCTATTATGGTCTAATATGAAATAGTTAAAAGTACTAGTGTTCAGTGGCTCGTAAACATGACCCAGTGCAGTGGAGGGTGCGTCCGTTCGTGTCCGTCATACTCCTAGCCCGGGATCTCTTCCATGGTCCCCAACCCCTGGGAGAAGGAAAGTCGAAAGGCGAAGGGAGATGTCAGACCTTGATCAGCGAACGGACGTCCCCTCGAGCGATCCTGTTGACGCATCCCAGTACGCTCACCCTCAACATTGGAAAGGCGAGGTAAAAGTGTTATCCTCGCCATCAGTTGACGCAGCTCCCAGACGAGGCTGGCGTTTTACGTTTTCCCTTCATGCTAGACAAGAAGAGAGGTGCGCGTCATGGAACCGAGAGTCGAGATCGCTCCCTCACTGCGATCTGGACGCGTTTTTGGAGGTGGCATAGATCGTGTCGCTCCCTCACAGTATGCTGGACGCATGCTGGATGCATGCATGCGTCGCTGGACTCACGCGAGAAGGATGCTTCCTCGCAGCATGCTGGACGCATGCAAGCGGGCCGCTTCCCCGCGTCAGGATCGCGAACGTCATAGTTCCAAGCACGCTCTTGCGGCAAGTACGCACGCGAGTTGCAGCACTCATGGACGCTCCCTCGCAGCGATCTGGACGTGTTACGGGAGGCGGCAAGGTTTTTGACGCTCCCTCAGAGCATGCTTGACACATGCAGCATGCTGGTTGCACGCGAGCTGAACGCATGCTGTACACACGCGAGCTGAACGCATGCTGTACACACGCGAGCAGAACGCTCCCCCACGTCAGGATCGCGAATGTCATAGTCCCGAGCGCTTTCTCGCGGCAAGAACGCACGCGAGCTGCAGCGCTCATGGACACTCGCTCGCGGCAAGAACGCACGCGAGCTGCAGCGCTCATGGACACTCGCTCGCGGCAAGAACGCACGCGAGCTGCAGCGCTCATGGACACTCGCTCGCGGCAAGAACGCACGCAAGCTGCAGCGCTCATGGACACTCGCTCGCAGCGATTTGGACGCGATATGGGAGGCGGCAAGGACGCTCCCTCACAGCATGCTTGACATGCCTGTCAGAGCTTCAACGGTCCATTACGTCCCTGTTGACGTTTACAAGTCGCAACCAGAGGAAGTTCACAACAGCAGCAGCATGCTGGATACAGCATTTCTCTTCCTTGCAGCATGCTGAACGCAAGCATGCAAGGCGAGGCGTGTGCTTTCTCCCACTCGTTCTCCTTCGGAGATCGCTAACCCTTTAAAGGATGTGGCTGCCCCACAGAGACTTTTACAGCCCCTGGGAGGATCGCTGAGTCTCTCAAGGAATGCAAGCAAATGAGGCATTAAAACCTATGAAGCCAGCTTCCTTATCAGGTATGCCAGGATAGATCTCAGAACAGGAAACGCAGAAAACTCTTCATGCAGCAGATCTTAAAGATTACTTGCAGTTCTGGCGGACTTATATCCGGAGGACTTTTCAGCAGGCTGTACCTCGGAGCCCGCCCTCGCAGTTTTTGAAGGGTAGACCCCAGGAATCTTCCTCTTTCAAGGAAACAGTGTTAGCCAGATCGGTCTAGAGGTCTTTTTTGACTCTGAACGATTGGATTCTCAAGAGAAAGAGCAAGGAAGGACAACCTTTCCTTTCCTCCTACGAGATTGGCTTCTAGATCCAGTGTGTGGTACAAGCCTTGGGAGGTCCTCGGTTTGGAAGTTCCTACCTCCTCCCAAGGAGACTTCTCCTTTTTGTTGACGCCTCACGTAGTTCAGCCATGACTAAGGCTAAGGTGATGCGGTCCACGTCGGAAATGGATCACTTGCTGAGGGGCATCTTCAGAACAATCGAGGTCTTCAGCTTGATGGACTGGACTCTTAGGAGTCCTCGCAGACATCGCAGATGATTTTTGCCTGTCTAGATAAGCTGTGAGGAAGGGGCCAGTCGAACTCACAACCCTTTTTCACAACAGGTTTTATTGAGAAAGAGCTATGCTGTTTTCTTTCCTGTCATCAGGCTTGACTCTCGCTCAGAGAGCAGAGCTCTTGTATGCTCCCTTGACCAAATTCCTCTTCCCTTCAGAGCTAGTGAAGGACTTATCGGCAGCTATTATGCACAAGCAACGTAAGATCTGCTTACAAAGGACTGCGAGGAAGTGCTTCCGACTAACCTTTTAGCCTGGAAGGAGTAGAAAGCTCCTCCCACGTGTCAGCCCTTTCGTGATAGAGCTTGTCTAGCAGAGGACAGAGAATGGCTGCTGGAGGGCAACCTCCTAACCCCAAACAGCAACAGCAACCGAAACCCAAAAAGTGAACTCAATCTCCAGACACAAGTATTCCACTACTGGCAGCAGCTCTTCAAGAGCAGGTTAACCAGATGCTGTCGAATTCAGCCATAGAAGTAGTAGAGGACACCTTTTCAGAGGGTTTTTACAACAGACTTTTTCTAGTTTCAAAGAACTCAGGGGGAAGGAGACCTATTCAGGATGTCAGTCCCCTGAACAAGTTTGTCAGCAAAATAAATTTGCCATGGAAACTTCTGCGTCAGTCCTAGCAGGCACCAGACAGGGAGACTGGATGGTGTCTTTAGATCTGCAGGACGCATATTTCCACATCCCAATACACCCGAACCACAGAAAATTTCTAAGATTCATGTTCCTAATAACTACTTATCAGTTCAAAGCACTCTGTTTTGGACTGAGCACCGCTCCCTACGTTTTTTACCCGAGTGGTTACAAACGTGGCTCACTGGCTACATCTAAAGGGAGTACGGATATCTATGTATCTGGACGACTGGCTACTCAGAGCAAGGTTGCAAGAAAAGTGTCTGGAGGCTCTTCAAATTACAATGTCCTTGACGCAACAGTTAGGTCTATGGGTGAACCTGGCCAAACCTCAACTGACACCCTCACAGAACATCTTTTACCTGGGGATGAGAATTCACTCAGTGGTTTTTCGCGCTTTTCCAGCCCCGAAACGCATTCTAGATTGCCTAGTAAGGTCCGACACTTCCTAGACATACCGTCCTGCTCGGTGAGAGAATGGATGAGTCTCCTGGGTACCCTCTCGTCGATAGAACAGTTTGTTTCCCTGGAAAGACTTCATTTACGGCCTCTTCAATTTCATCTTGCAAATTTTGGACGAGAGGTCAAAGTTTAGAAGAGTGGATTCCAATTCCTCTGGGGATCAGGAATCACTTGAGTGGGTGGGACGATCCCAACAAACTCCTGGAAGGCCTCGAACTTTATCAGAGGAACCCCGACCTAGTGTTGTATTCCGACGCCTCAGACATGAGGTGGGGTGCAACACTGGGGAAGGCTGAGATATCAGGTCTGTGGGAAGAGTCTCAGAGGGAATGGCACATAAACATCAAGGAGCTAGTGGCCATTCACTTAGCACTAATATACTTTCAGGAGGAAGTCCAAGGAAAATTAGTTCAGGTCAACGCAGACAACACCTCAGCGTTGGCCTACATCAAGTAGCAGGGAGGCACTCGTTCAGACTCACTTTACGAGGCTGTGAGAGATCTACTACTGTGGGCGAAAGCGAGGGACTTGACCCTGATAACTCGCTTCATAGAAGGGGAAAAAAAACTTCAGGGTGGACCTTCTCAGCAGAGGAAGACAAGTTTTAACTACAGAGTGGACCCTACATCACGAGGTGTGCACCAGCCTTTGGATGTTGTGGGGCCAACCCTCGATAAACCTCTTCGCTTCACAGATGGCAAAGAGGTTGCCAGTGTATTGCTCTCCAGTCCCAGACCAGGAAGCAGCTGCAGTGGACGCTTTTCTCTTGGACTGGGGGGGACCTAAACGTGTATGCTTTTCCACCTTTCAAGATTTTGGACAGAGTCCTGAAAAAGTTAAAGGAATCGGTTAACGCCCGCATGACCCTGATGGCTCGGTTTTGGCCCATGAGACCTTGGGTTGCAGAAGTGATGGAGTGGCTGGTAGATACCCCCAGAACGTTACCAAGTCGGAGCGATCTACTCAAACAGCCACACATAGAGAGGTACCATTTGAATCTCCCCGCTCTCAATCTGACTGCCTTCGACTATTGAAAAGCTGGCAAGAGCGAATTGCTTTTCAAGGGAAGCTGCATGAGCTATCGTGAAAGCTAGAAGGACATCCACTATTAGAGTTTACCAATCTAAGTGGGACGGGTTTAGAGAATGGTGCAGGACTAACAAATTTTCCTCTACCAGTACCTCTACAGTATAGCCCAAATAGCAGACTTTCTGTTGAATCTGCGAACAAAGAGAAGCTGGCTGTACCTACCATCAAGGGTTACCGCAGAATGCTAGCCTCCGTCTTTCGCCACAGACTCATTGACGGGTCAGGTAACAAGGATCTCTCGGATCTCATTAGAACTTTTGAGACCGCTAAGAGAAAGGACAATCCAACCCCTCTTGGAACCTAGATGTAGTCCTGGCCTTTTTGACCTCAAGTAGGTCTGAACCCCTTGACAAGACTTCTTAGAAGGATCTTACCAAAAAGATTCTATTCCTAGTTGCATTGGCTACAGCCAAAAGAATAGGAGAGTTACAAGCCATCAGCAAGAAGGTGGGCTTTAATGGAGACAATGCAGTTTGCTCCCTTCAGCTAGGCTTTTTCGCCAAAAACGAGAATCCTTATCGATCTTGGCCAAGATCTTTTACCATCCCAGAGCTATCTCACTTAGTTGGACGGGAGAAGGTGAGAGGCCTTTGTCCAGCAAGAGCTCTGAAATTTTATCTGCACGCATCCAAACACCTGAGAGGACAAGCAGACAACCTCTGGTGCTCAGTTAAAAAGCCTTGGCTTTTTTTTCATTAAGGATTTGATAAGGGAAGCTCATCAGAATGGTGAGGAAAGAAGTTTCCCTATCCTTAAGGTAAAACCACTTGAGGTTAGAGCTGTAGCAACTTCTATGGCTTACAAGCACAATAGGTCAATGAAGTTAATTTTGGAGGCTACTTTCTGGCGAAGTAAATCAATGTTCGCAGACTGTTATCTCAAGGATGTCCAGACACAATATGGAGATTGTTGTTCCCTGGGTCCTTACGTTACCTCTGGCGTCGTAGTTGGAGAAGGATCTACTGCCTCTTCCCTATAACCTTTTTTATTATATACCCTTACTTATTTTCTTGTTCTTGTGTTCACAGGCTGTCTGTGAAGGTTGTTGCAGCCTTCCACAGTCTGGGATGCAAGTCAAGTTAGTTTTTTATGGTGTGTGTTTTTAACTTTGGAGTAGTCATTATCCATGGCTATACCAGGTTGGCAAGAGTGGAGGTCTAGCCATGCTAAGGTCGAGGACCTTGTGGCAGCCCCACAGAGACTTTTACAGCCCCCTGGGTGGATCGCTGAGTCTCTTAAGGAATACAGGCAAATGAGGCAGAATAACTATGAAGCCAGCTTCCTTATCAGGTAAGAACCAGATTATTGGTACTACTAATTTGTAGCTATTAATATTTATACAAATTCCCGATGGGATGAGGTTTTCTACCCACCACCAATGGTGTCAATCAGCTATATATATATGTAACTACCAGGAAAGTTACATATTTAAAAATGGTATTTTTATCATAAAATAAATTTTTAAATATACTTACCTGGTAGTTACATATATAAAAGGATCCTCCCTCCTCCCCTCTGGAAACAGGGGCATGGAATTTTAGAGGAATGTTGGGAATGGTTCCAGTTACCTATGAGAGATGGCACTCATGTATGACCACCTACTCTCCTGGCGGCGATTGCCGCAAAATTTGAATTTCTACCGTTCGTGCGACGAAACGCGGGATTAAGCTATATATATGTAACTACCAGGTAAGTATATTTAGAAATTTATTTCATAATAAAAATACAATTTTTTAGTGAAGCAAGGAGTGTCCTTCAAGCTTTAGAAGTTTTTAATTCTAGTAACTCTTTAGTTTTAAAGGTTTTAGAATGGCTTTTTATTATAGGACTGAGAGATATTATTGTTCAATTTTGTTAGGTTCCACCACATATAGGTGTGTCTGGGAATGAGAAGGCAGATTTACTGACGAAGAATGCTGTATCCTAGTTGCTACCAAGAAGGTATCCCGTTCGCTGTAATGATATCGTACATACCATTAAGAAATTGTTTATTGATAATTGGCATCAGCACTGGGATAGTCTAGATGGCAATAAAAATGAGAGAAGTAACAAATGTCATATCTCCTTGGAGGTATGTCATGATGCCCTGAAAGTGGGAGACGTTTGTTTATTGTCTCCGCATTGGTCACATCTGTTTATCGTCTCCGCATTGGTCACACTCGGTTGTCACAAGAGTTTCTGCTAAATAGCCAGCACCAACCATATTGCGACAACTGTTTGGTACCCTTGACAGTGAGGCATTTGTTGATTAAATGCCCCACGTGTAGTAGTGAAAGTAATGGATATCTGCTTGTGGCTCAAGGTTATAATGGCAGGTTCATCCTTGCCAAGATTCTTGGACATGATGTGTCATACAATAATACAGTAGTGGTATTTTTAAATTTATTTCAGATGCAGGGCTTCTGAAAGCTGTGTAACTGTTATAAGGATGTTTTTGCTTTTATTGTTTTAAACTGAATTGATATTTATGCCGCGGGGGCATAAAAATAATTAGAATAGCGCCAACGTTATCCCTGCGTGTCGTAAGAGGCGACTAAAAGGGACGGGACGACGGGGCTGGGAACCCCCTCTCCTGTATCTACATCCTGTGAGACATTGACAAAGAGATGGAGCTGGGGGGAGAGTGACTGCTCCCCACACTCTAGTTTTGGGGTGTTTGAATGTGCGTTGATGTAGTACGATAGAGAGTTAAAGATGTGAAATTGGAAGTATGTTTAGGAATAGAAGGATGGATGTATTGGCCTTGTGTGAAACGAAGATAAAAGGAAAGGGTGAAGTGATGTTTGGTGAAATGTCTGGTAGAGTGTCTGGGATTGAAAGGGGAAGAACGAGAGAGGGTGTGGCTTTATTGCTGAGTGAATGGATGACAGGTAAAGTAGTGGAATGGAAGGAGATATCTAGGTTAATGTGGGTAAGGGTTAGGTTGGGTAGGGAATGTTGGGCGTTTGTCAGTGCGTATGGGCCAGGTAGTGAGAAAAGTGAAGAAGAGCGGAATGAGTTCTGGAATGAATTAACTAGGTGTGTAGAAGGATTGGGTAGAAGGAATTATGTAGTTGTCATGGGTGACTTAAATGCTAGAGTGGGCGCTGGAGAGGTAGAAGGTGTCATTGGGAAGTATGGCATACCAGGTGAAAATGAAAGTGGTGAGAGACTGGTAGATATGTGTGTTGAGCAAGAGATGGTGATAAGTACCTGTAATAGCTTTTTCAAAAAGAAAGATAAAAATAAGTATACATGGGTAAGAGTGGCAAATGGAAGAGTAGTAGAAAGGGCATTAATGGATTATGTGTTGATAACTAAAAGAATGTTTGGAAGATTGAAAGACGTGCACGTGTTTAGGAGTATGGCTAACGGTATGTCTGATCATTTTTTGGTGGAAGGAAAATTAGTTGTAGCAAAAGAGTGGGGGAATAGAGTAGGTGGGTGTAAAAGGGAGCTAGTGAGGGTTGAAGAGCTAATAAAACCGGGGGTAAAAAGTAAATATCAGGAAAGGTTGAAAATAACATATGACGAAGTGAAAGTAAGAGAAACTGGCAATTTAGAGGAGGAGTGGAAGTTAGTAAAAGAAAATTTTGTTGGGATTGCAAGTGATGTGTGTGGCAAGAAGGTTGTTGGAAGCAGCATGAGGAAGGGCAGTGAATGGTGGAATGAAGGAGTGAAGGTAAAAGTGGAAGAGAAAAAGAGGGCTTTTGAAGAATGGCTGCAGAGTAATAGTATAAAGAAGTATGAAAAATATAAAGAGAAAAATGAGGAAGTAAAGCGCAAGGTACGTGAGGGAAAGAGGGCAGCTGACCTGAGGTAGGGTCAGGGATTGGGTCATTCATATGAAGAGAATAAGAAGAAGTTTTGGAAAGAAGTGAAGAGAGTAAGGAAGGCTGGCTCAAGAATTGAAGAGACAGTGAAAAATGGAAATGGAAGGTTGTTAAAAGGAGAGGAGGCAAGGAAAAGATGGGCGGAATATTTTGAAAGTTACTGAATGTTGAGGATAATAGGGAGGCAGATATAATTGCTGTTGCAGGTGTTGAGGTGCCAGTGATGGGAGATGAGAATGAGAGAGAGATTACAATAGATGAAGTGAGGAGAGCACTAGATGAAACGAGAGTAGGAAAAGCGTCTGGTATGGATGGTGTGAGAGCTGAGATGTTGAAGGAAGGGGGTGTGACTGTAATTGAATGGTTGGTGAGATTGTTTAATGTGTTTTTTGTTGTCAATGGTATCAGTAGATTGGGTTTGTGCATGTATTGTACCACTATATAAGGATAAGGGAGAAGTGCATGAGTGTTGTAATTCAAGAGGTATCAGTTTGTTAAGCGTAGTTGGAAAAATGTATGGTAGAGTAATGATTAATAGGATCAAGGATAAAACAGAGAATGCAATCTTAGAAGTACAGGGTGGTTTTAGAAGAGGTAGGGTTTTTATGAATCACATTTTTACAGTAAGGCAGATATGCGAGAAATATTTAGCAAAAGGTAAGGAAGTGTATGTTGCGTTTATGGATGTGGAGAAAGCGTATGATAGAGTTGATAGGGAAGCAATGTGGAATGTGATGAGGTTATATGGAGTTGGTGGAAGGTTGTTGCAGGCAGTGAAAAGTTTCTACAAAGGTAGTAAAGCATGTGTTAGGATAGGAAATGAACTGAGTGATTGGTTTCTGGTGTGAGTGGGGCTGAGACAGGGATGTGTGATGTCGCCATGGTTGTTTAACTTGTATGTTGATGGAGTGGTGAGAGAGGTGAATGCTCGAGTGCTTGGACGAGGATTAAAACTGGTATACGAGAATGACCATGAATGGGAGGTATATCAGTTGTTGTTTGCGGATGATACTGTACTGGTTGCAGACACAGAAGAGAAGCTTGGCCGATTAGTGACAGAATTTGGAAGTGTGTGTGAGAGAAGGAAGTTGAGAGTTAATATGGGTAAGAGTAATGTTATGAGATGTACGAGAAGGGAAGGTGGTGCAAGGTTGAATGTCATGTTGAATGGAGAGTTACAGTACTTGAGGAGGTGGATCAGTTTAAGTACTTGGGGTCTGTTGTTGCAGCAAATGGTGGAGTGGAAGCAGATGTATGTCAGAGAGTGAATGAAGGTTACAAAGTGTTGGGGGCAGTTGAGGGAGTAGTAAAAAATTGAGGGTTGGTCATGAATGTTAGGAGAGTTCTATATGAGAAAGTGATTGTACCAACTGTGATGTATGGATCGGAGTTGTGGGGAATGAAAGTGATGGAGAGACAGAAATTGAATGTGTTTGAGATGAAGTGTCTAAGGAGTATGGCTGGTGTATCTCGAGTAGATAGGGTTAGGAACGAAGTGGTGAGAGTGAGAACGGGTGTAAGAAATGAGTTAGCAGCTAGAGTGGATATGAATGTCTTAAGGTGGTTTGGCCATGTTGAGAGAATGGAAAATGGCTGTCTGCTAAAGAAGGTGATGAATGCAAGAGTTGATGGGAGAAGTACAAGAGGAAGGCCAAGGTTTGGGTGGATGGATGAAGTGAAGGAAGCTCTGGGTGATAGGAGGATAGATGTGAGAGAGGCAAGAGAGCGTGCTAGAAATAGGAATGATTGGCGAGCTATTGTGACGCAGTTCCGGTAGGCCCTGCTGCTTCCTCCGATGCCTTAGATGACCGCGGAGGTAGCAGCAGTAGGGGATTCAGCATTATGAAGCTTCATCTGTGGTGGATAATGTGGGAGGTTGGGCTGTGGCACCCTAGCAGTACCAGCTGAAGTCGGTTGAGTCCCTTGTTAGGCTGGGAGGAACGTAGAGAGTAGAGGTCCCCTTTTTTTGTTTTTGTTTCATTTGTTGATGTCGGCTACCCCCCAAAATTAGGGGAAGTGCCTTGGTATATGTATGTATGTATCAAATAATATCGGTGTCAATGACCTTAGATAACAGGAAGCCAGACAACTTATAATCAATCAATCAATCAACCCTCCTCTAACTAGTGAAGGGTCATTGGCACCTTGTGTTTAATGTTTGTGGCTGGATTCCAGCTCTAACAAAACAATACTATATCCATAGTAAAGAACTTGGGTTTGTATAATTAGGAAAAATACAAATTACTTCCAAATTTGTAATTTTATTTATCATTGAAAGTTTTCTTTTGTATGCTTATTTCAGAAAGATGGAGATGTTAATGAAATATTTCACCAAGCTAGTGACAGAGCAGATGCTGATACTCATGATAAAGGTTGGTTATGAATATATTGTATGTTTTAGAAAAGAGGTATGTTGAAAATGTTCTGAGAAATGTAAAGAATTTCCATAAATACTGCCTTACAGTTGTAAGGTATTAATTCAGGAGTGTTAGTTTCATGCCCTTAGAATGAATAATAATTAAGACAACTCACTCTCATTGCCATGTTCTCCCTTTTTGTCCAGTCAACACATCATGTACCCTACAGGTATGTGTATGTACTAGACCAGATACTGTTGCTGTATATAGCGCTAGTATAAATTGAACCTAGGTGCATTTGTATAATGTACAGATTTATTTTGTCGCATATAATATTTATTTTGTCATTATTTTTCTTTATTACATTTGACCGACAGTTTATTTCAGGTTCACTGTGGGGAATACATCATACATTTTTGTCAGAACCAGATATGCAAAATATGTATAGGTCATTTATTTATTGCTTTATATATTTTTGGTATACAGTACAGTACATATATGTTACCTTATTTTGTTTGAGCACAATCTGAAGGGAGGATATCTCTTTTTATTTAAAACAAGATTAAAAAATCCAGCATGAAAGCCAATTAAAACTCAATCAATGATGAAAACTACTAGGTAAAGTGATTCCAGAACATTCCCTACTTGATTACCAACAAACAGCATTTCTTTAGTCAACCAATTTCGAAAATGTGGTTTTTCTAACAGAAATACAAATCTTCATCCTTTATTATGAGAATTGATTCAGGCAGTGCTTGAACTTGGCAGTTAAAACTAAAAAGGAGCTGCAGGCAATAGCTGGTAGTTAATGGCCGTTGGAGGGGAGACCCTGCCCCTCTGCTGGTACATTGAACAGTCCCTTTGATTCCTGCTGCTGAATAGCACAGATTTACTTTTGTCGTCTCTGCAAACTTGCTATTTAAAATTTTCCTGTTCCCGTTAACGACACTGTGCTATGCCTTTGGACTTAATCCCTCAAAGTGGAATAAACTTTAGCATCCTATGACATTGTACTTGGGTCTGAATTTGATCGGTCAGCTAACATTCTGCCTGAGTCAGACTTCCCTAATTATCCAAGCCCCCACAAATTTGGAAGAAGACTGTATCGGGAGAAAAAATCTTTCCTTTCCAAAGGGAGGCGATCTTTTTATTTGATGTGCGTGCTTGGAGACATATTGCTCGCGAGTGCGTGCAACAAACGAGGTTTAGACTTTGAATCATTGTTTACTAATGCACGCTATAATAACTGAGTTTTAAACATCTGACTTACCCGGTACTTATATATATAGCTATACGTCCCTGACGTCCGGCAGAAATTTCAAAACTCGCGGCAATCGCAGATTGGGTAGCCAGGTGTTGTTCTTGTGAACAGTACATGGCTCTGTATTTATTTGTTGATTTTAGCCCCGTTCGGTGTTGATTCTCAAATTGGGTATCAATAACATTCCATGGTCCTTTTTGTAGTTACTTTATTATATAAACCATGAGCCCTTGATTGAGTATAACTGAAAACAAAAGAAAAAACTTTTAGGCTAATGCCTACGAAGCTATTGCTACATGTCCTTCAAAACTGGTAGGATGCCATTGGCTATATCAAAGGTACAAATAAAAACATAATATCAAAAAAGTACAAAATACATACTATAAGCAAATTAACGTATCTTACCACAATTTTGGGGACTTAATCCATTAGACATACATGAAGAAATCCATGACAAGCAAGTCACATTTCATGTGCTTGAATCTGAGGCAGCAGTTGTTGTGATTGTTTACTTCTACCCAGTAGAGCGGGAAGTACCTCATCCACCTTAGTAGAATGTATTTTAGTATTGTTTCAAAACTCAAGATATAACTGGGTATGCTAATGACAGTAACAATGGCTCCCCTAAATTGTGATAACAATTTAAACAAGAACTATACTATTGGGGAATGAATATGAGATTCTTTACAAACTGTAAAATCACAATATACAGGTTAGTCCATTCTGGCGTCAATGACCTTAGATGTCAGGATGCCTGAAAACTTTAAATCAATCAATCAATCCATACCAAATAAAAATATACAGTACATAATGACTTAAATGCTCCCTGATGGGGACACCCCTGTTGTACTTTCTAATAACATTACAACTGAATGAATAGGCCTTTCTAGAATTGTAGCTGTCTTGTGGCGTTTACCATTTTCATCAAGAAAAGGATCTGCTACTAACAATTTAATTTTTCTAACATGGCCAGCTTCATCTGCGTTTGTTTCTAATACTCGGCCTAACATCCACTTGTTGCGAGGTAGATTATAGTCTTTGATTAAAACTATATCATCAATTTCTACATTCCTTTGAGGCTTTAACCACTTTTGGCGTATTTGTAACGATTGTAAGTATTCTCTTTGCCACCTTTTCCATAACTGATTAAGAAGACATTGTACACGCCTCCATTTTTTCTTTGAAAACATGTCCTCTTTTACAAAATTACCTGGAGGAGGCAAGACTACCTTAGACTTCAATGTCAGAAAATGATTAGGTGTCAAAGGTTCTACATTTAAAGGATCATTCAAGTTATCTGTGGATAATGGTCGTCCGTTTACAATATTTTCTGCTTCAGTCATGAATGTTCTCAAGGATTCATCGTCTAAAATTTTACTATTGTTAGATAGCAATACATTCAAAATATTTCTAACAGATCTTATTTGTCTCTCCCAAACACCACCCATATGACTTGCATGAGGTGGGTTCATTTTAAATGTTATAAAATCACATTGGTCCTTTAATAATTCATTTTTAATATTTTCAACATTAATTTCTTGGAGGCACTTTGCAAACTCTTCTCTTGCACCAATAAAGTTACTACCTTGATCTGAACGCAGTTGTGGGCAATGGCCTCTTCTACAAACAAATCTCCTATAAGCATTTAAGAAAGAGTCTGTACTGAGAGAATGGGCAGTTTCAATGTGTATTGCCCTAGTTGACATACACGTAAATAATAAACCATACCTTTTGAGCTCTTTTCTACCTTCCTTAATTATAAATGGACCAAAATAATCAACTGCACTGTAAGTGAATGGAGAAGATATTCCTACCCTATCCTTGGGTAAATCGGCCATCTTCTGTGTAAGAGTATCATGTCTAATTTTTCTAAAAGTTACACATTTTGATATGTTTCGCTACTAAGGATGATCCACTTATAATCCAGTAACCACTAGATCTAATTTCATTTAAAGTTAAATCTCTACCTTGATGGTGTACTTTATTATGATAGTGACAGATTATCAATTCAGTAATATGACTATTCTTTGGCAAAATTACAGGACATTTTACATGGACATCAAAAGTACTTCTGTGTAATCTACCACCCACTCTTATTAAGCCATCACTACCAATACATGAATCAAGCTTGTACAAATTGCTAGATTTCCTTAAACATTTATCAAATTTGTTATTGCTTATACTTAACAACTGATATTCATATTGAAAAGCTTCTCTTCGGACTAATTTTATAATGGTAACTTCTGCCTTGATTAGCTCTTCTACAGACACATGAACATAACTCAGTATATAATGATTTCTGTTTCAATTTATCAATAAACCTATTACATAAAGCTAATGACCTTCTGGCACGTGTCCAATCTGAGAAGTAATTAAGTCTGGTAAGTATGGTAGCATAATTATTATCATCAGTGTTAATTGCCAGTGACACTTTCTTTAATTCTGGATCTTCATCTGCAACTTCAAATGAACATAAAGTTTCATTATCAGCATTATCATGTTTTAAGAATTCAGGTCCATGCCACCCCATATAGTTACTAGTCAGATCATGAACAGACATGCCTCTTGAACATAAATCAGCAGGATTATCACTTGAGGAAACATATCTCCATTGTTCAGGTAAGGTGTGATTTCTGGTTTGCGCAACTCTGTTTGCAACAAAAACCTTAAACTGTTTACATTGATTAGCTATGTATCCAAGAACAATTGTACTATCTACCAAAAATACTTCTTTACTAATATTGACCTTCAACTTCTTTTTTTGAGAAATAACTCACCTTCACTGATGCTAATGCAGCAGTGAGTTCTAACCTAGGTATTGTGAAAGTTTTCAAGGGAAACACTCTTGATTTAGCCATAACTAACCTAGTATGTACTTGTCCATTTGCATTTGTCATTCTTAAGTATGAACATTGACCATAACCCTTCTCACTAGCATCAGAAAAATGATGCAATTCATAGTCTATGACATTCATGTTGGCTGGTTTATAACATCTCTCAACTTTAATCTCTTTCAATTTGGGTAATTGACGTAACCAGTTTTCCCATTCAGTAATAACAGTTTCAGGAATAGGATCATCCCAGCCAAGGTTTTGTTTACATAGGGTTTGCAAAACTTTCTTACCTGTAAGAGTGAATGGTGATATCATGCCTAGAGAATAAAAAATAGAGCTAACTATGGATAAAACATTCCTTCTAGTACTAGGCCTTTGAATGGGTTTGACATTAAAATTAAATGTATCTGTTTCAGTACACCACTCCATACCTAATATTCGTTCCACTGACAATTTATCTTTCGTTAAATCAAGATTCTTAACTGATTGAGCAACTTCATCAGGACACATAGCCTTTAAAATTTCAGCATTATTGGCAACAAATTTGTGCAAATGGAAACCACCCCTTTTACATATCATCTGACTGTCTTTGGCTAAGTTTATGGCTTCCTCCACTGTAGCTACAGACTTTCAGCCATCATCCACATAAAAGTCTTCTTTAATGAACTCTGCTGCTTTTTCAGTAGTTTTATCCTTAAATCTATCAGAAGCAGCTTTCAAAGCATAGTTTGCAACAGATGGAGAGCTTCTAGCACCAAATAGATGAACAGTCATCCTATATTGAACAATGTCGCCATCTAAATCATGGTTATCAAACAACAGAAATCGTAAAAGATTCCTGTGTTCTTAATTTACTAAAACTTGGTGATACATTGCTTCTACATCACATGTAAATGCAACAGAATTATTTCTAAATCTACACGAAATACCAGCTAGACTATTTGACAAGTCTGGTCCCTGAAGTAAACAATCATTCAAACTTACATTTTTATACATAAAAGAGCAATCGAATACTAGTCTGATTTTGTCAGGCTTTCTGGGATGGTAAACCCCATGATGTGGCACAAACCAAACCTTTCCATTAGTTAGGCTTGTTTCATTCAAAGGAACCCTTTCAGCATAACCCTTATCAATCATATTCTTCATGAAATTTATGTAATAATTTTTCATGCTTACATTCTTCTGAAGCTTTTGTTTTAAGTTGGATAGTCTTTTCTGTACTACTAACTTATTATCTGGGAACTGAATACCACCTCCTTTGAGTGGCAATGGAATTTTAAACTGTTTACCGTCAATAATCTTAATACCATTAGTAACAAATTCAATTAACTGTCTTTCTTCTACTGACAAAGCTACCTCATCGGCACTAACATTACTTATGAAATCAGATTCAAACATCTCTCTGACATGATGAGGCTTATACACTTCTTTTACTTTGGTTGGTGCTGTAAAAATTTCATTTGATATCTTGGAATTTATTTCAATTTCTTCAACCACAGTTCTATTAACAACATCACTTTCTCTGACCGTAGGGCTCATATCCAGACCCAGGAATGATTTCTAAAGGTTTGACAGCTTTTATACAGTTTATACCTCAATGTTAGGATTATACTCTACTAGCCTTCCAGCAATTTTCTTAAGATGAGGCCATCTTAAAGCTGAAAATTTTTAAATATAAAACTTACCCGCTGGTTATATAAAAGAGCTGAAGTCCCCTGACGCCCTGGCAGAAATTCAAATCTCGCGCTATCAAAGATACGGCAGGTGTACCAACCGCACCCTAGCGGTAGCTCAGGTGGAACAACACACCATCTCCAGTTCTTCTCAATGCCGTCATAACTGGCTGACATATAGAAGTTCGCTCTCGTGGTTTTAACTCTCTTGGGAAGTTGTTTGGTGATGTACAACGTTCTTTTCTGAGTTTAAGCTATCGTTAATTGTTTTCACTTGTTTCTAGTCTTGAAATCTTTTTGTTTGAGATTATCTTTATTGATATTTCCCTTACTTTTTGCTCGTCGGTCTTTCACGTTACCATTCAAAATGGCCGACTCCTCCCCTGCTCAGCGTAGGTGTGTTAGTGAAGGGTGTCGTACTCGACTTCCTAAAGGATCTATTGATCTTCATAATTTTTGTGTGAAATGTAGGGGTAAATTTTGTTCATTTGATGATAGATGTAATGAGTGTCTTTCTTTAACTGATGATGATTTTGTAACATACGATCGTTATGTTAGGAGACTAGAGAGAGATAGAGTTAGGCGTAGTTCTTCACGATCTGTGGATAGAGCCTTACCTAATGTTAATGTTCCTAATCCTATTCCTTCCCCCGTGGTGGTAGATCAGGAACCTACTATGAAAGACATGTTTACTGCTATTTTGACTCTTGGTGAGAAAGTTGAGTCCTTAGCAGCCGATAGAAATACGATTTTTTCCGAATTAAAGGTATTGAAAAACTGTGATCCTGTCGGAACTGTGGAAAGTGTTTCAGTGTCTGATGTTGGTGTACCGAAAAGTCGTGACTCTCTCGGTATTGTGACAAGTGTTGCTAATGTGTTTAGTGTTGCGGAGGGTGCGTCTGCACAATCTTGTCGTTCACCTAGCCTAAGACCTCTTTCGAGCTCTCGAACCCATGGGAGAAGTAATGTCGAACGGCTTAAGGGAACGAGAAGCGTCATCAATCGTGCAGACGTCCCCTCGAACGTTCCTGATTGCCGTAGCTCAGGTCGTTCACCCTCATCGTAGGAAAGGTGAGGTTCATGCGTTATCCCCGTCTTCCGATGAAGGGTCGGGGAGTGAGATCTGGCGTCGCGCGTCAAGACCGCTTAAACGGACGCATGATGTTTCACAGCGTCAGGAATCGCCTGTGCGGCCAGGATGTAGTTCGTGGGGCTCACCGGAACGTTTCCGTTCTCCCATCGCTTGCACTCCGGCTAAACATCCAGATCACCGTGTTCGTGTGGATATGATTCCTTCCGACTCAGACCTTGTTACTATTCATGCACCCCCTCTTCCTTCAGATTGGCTTTCTTCGCCCGAAATACGTGGTGACGTTGGTTCGAATATTCCTTTAGGGAGTTCTGTTGATCCTAAATGGTCTATGCTTGTGACTATGAAGGAACAACTCTCGTCGTTGATGGATTCTTATCAACCAGTTGTTGGCAGTATGTCTGGGCGTCAGGTGTCACACCAGTTATCGCACAGGCGTTATGAAGGAACAACTCTCGTCGTTGATGGATTCTTATCAACTAGTTGTTGGCAGTATGTCTGGGCGTCAGGTGTCACACCAGTTATCGCACAGGCGTTCGATGGTCTCTGGTCTTGACAAGTTATCGCTTAGGCGGTCTCCCATTCATAGTATCCAACGCCAGGTTGATTTTGATGAGTCGCGTCAGAGAGGTTTGGTTGACCGGTTTTCGCTTTCTGGTGGTATGGATGAACATCGGCGTCGACAAGTGGACGAGACGCGTCAACGTTTTGAAGTAGTGGATCGCCCGCGTCAACAACTTGTGGACGCGTCGCGTCAAAACATCGATACGCAGCGTCGACATCTTGACAGCTTTGATCGTTCGCGTCAACAGTGTTCGGATTCTACGCGTCCACTCAGCGATCTTCGGCAGTTGCCTTCTGATTCCAAGCATCATTCTGTTCAACAGCAGTCGGATTCTAAGCGGTCTAGGCAGTTGTTAGTTGAAGAAGATCGTCTACCCGTCCATGTTTCGCATCAGTCTACTTCGCCTTCTCCCCGTCAGGTGGATGCAGATGTTGGCTTTGACAGGCAGTCCCATCCAGACTTTGTTCCTCCAGTTCAGGCTGCAGCAGTTGCTGCACTGCCAGAAGACGAACTTGAGGAAAAGTCGGATGAGGATGATCCTATTGAGGAAGTCTCTAAGAATGAGGAGGAGAAGCATTATCAACATGCTGTGGATCTTCGCAAGTTTATGTTGATTCTTACTGGAATTTTCCCGGATCAGTTTACTCCTGTGGCCCCTCGTTCTCCGCCTTCTGAGTTCATCTTAGGTAAAGCTACCAAAGTCCCAGTTTATACCAAGATGGTTCTTTCTCGATCCTCTAAACGGGCCTTGAAATTAATGGGTTCCTGGTTGGACTCTAAGAAATCTTTTGGCAAGACGGCCTTTGCCTTTCCACCCGCTAGGTTAGCTTCTAAATCTAGTGTGTGGTACGAGACTGGTGAAGTGTTGGGCTTGAGTTTTCCTTCGTCTGCCCAAGGGGATTTTTCAAGTTTAGTAGATGCTTCTCGTCGTCTTGCCTTAAGGAAAACGAAGATTTGGTGGTCCATTCCAGAGTTCGACCATTTGCTTAAAGGTCTGTTCAGGGCCTTCGAGGTGTTTAATTTCTTAGACTGGGCTCTGGGGGCTTTGAGTAAGAGGGTCTCAGATATGATGGAAACGGACACTAGTGGACTGGTTCATTTGATGTCCTGCTTGGACAAAGGTGTGAGGGATGGCTCCAACGAGCTTGCTGCCTTGTTCACGGCTGGAATCCTCAAGAAAATGGCCACGATGTGCTCTTTTCTCTCTGCAGGAGTGTCTCCCTACCAGAAAACGGGCCTTCTTTTCGCACCTTTGGCTAATACCTTATTTCCGCAGGAGTTGGTAGGCGAAGTGGCTACTGCCCTCACGCAGAAGGCCACGCATGACTTGGTTACTAATACGACAAGGAAAGTTTTGCCATCGTCGTTTTCCTCTCGTAAGCCTAAGGAATCCTCTTCTGGTTTTCGACCTCAGTCGTTTCGTGGGAAGTCCTCTGGAAGAGGCTCTTTCAAACCAGAAGGAAGGAAGCCTAGAGGCAGAGGGGGCAAGTCCGGCCGAGGTAAAGTCTGACTGTCCTTTCCTTCAGACAGCAGTGGGTGCCAGGTTGACTCGCTTCTGGGAGGCTTGGGAGAGGAATGGAGCGGACCCCTGGTCCGTCCAAGTGTTAAAGGAGGGTTACAAGATCCCCTTCCTGGCAAATCCTCCTTTAGTCACAGATCCGGTGGATCTTTCGCCCAAATACAGAGAGGGACCCAAGAAGCAAGCCATGCGCCTTCAGACGTCTCTTTTATTAGAGAAGCAAGCAATAGAGGAAGTGCAGGATGTTACGTCTCTGGGGTTTTACAACCGCCTTTTCCTAGTACCCAAGAGTTCCGGGGAGTGGAGACCGGTTCTGGACGTAAGTGTGCTAAATGGTTACGTCCAAAATTCGACGTTCACTATGGAGACTCAGAAAACAGTTCTGGCAGCTGTGAGGAAGGACTATTGGATGTTCTCTATAGATCTTCAGGACGCCTATTTCCACCTTCCGATTCATCCCAGCTGCAGACGTTATCTGAGGTTCATGGACGGAAACAAGGTCTTCCAGTTCAGGGCTCTTTGTTTCGGACTCTGCACGGCTCCTCTATTGTTTACCAAGATCATGCTGAATGTGGCAAGCATGCTGCATTCGAGGGGAATCAGGGCTTCTCTGTATCTGGACGATTGGCTGATAAGTGCCTCCTCAGCCGATTCTTGTTTGAAGGACCTCAAGATGACTTTGGATCTCTCCAGAGAACTGGGCCTCCTGGTGAGCTCGAAAAAATCGCAACTGACTCCATCCCAGGAGATTCTTTATTTGGGGATGAAGATTCACAGTCGGAGTTTTCGGGCTTTTCCGTCGTCGGTGAGAATCCAGGCAGCCCTCCTAAAAGTTCAAACGTTCCTGAAGAGAGATCTTTGCTCTGTAAGAGATTGGATGAGCCTTCTGGGGACTCTCTCATCATTAGAGAAGTTCGTGACCCTGGGGAGGTTGTACTTGCGTCCTCTTCAGTTTCATCTCAATCGCCATTGGAGGAAAGGGGACAACCTCGACAGTGATTGCATTCCCATCTCGGTTTCCATCAAGTCTCATCTTCATTGGTGGTACAACAAGCCCAGACTGAAAGAAGGCTTGTCTTTACTTCAGAAGAGCCCAGACCTCGTGTTGTGTTCCGACGCCTCCAACTCGGGGTGGGGAGCCACTCTAGAGAAGAAGGAGCTTTCGGGGACTTGGACGGTGGAGCAAACATCTCTCCACATCAATCAGAAGGAGCTTTTGGAAATTCATCTGGCTCTCATAGGCTTCGAGAAGCAGATCAGGGGCAAAGTGGTCCAAGTCAATGCGGACAGCACGACAGCTCTGGCCTATATTGTGAAACAAGGCGGGACCCACTCTTGGCCTCTGTACGAGATTGCAAGACTGCTTCTCGTTTGGGCAGAGGAAAGGAAGGTGACTCTTTTGACTCGATTCATCCAGGGGGTCAACAATGTGAGCGCAGACAGACTCATCAGGGAAGGTCAGGTTCTCTCCACAGAGTGGATTCTGCACCCGGACATCTGCAAGGGTCTTTGGCGGTTATGGGGTCGACCTCTCGTGGATCTCTTTGCCACCGCAAAGACCAAAAGGCTGGAGTGTTACTGCTCTCCGGTTCCGGATCCCGAAGCCTTGCACATAGACGCCTCTCTGATGAACTGGTCACACATGGAGGTTTATGCTTTCCCTCCGTTCAAGATTCTTTACAAAGTGATTCAGAAGTTCATTTCCCACGAAGAGACCAGAATGACACTGATAGCTCCGTTCTGGCCGTCAAGGAGCTGGTTTCCAGAGATACTGGAATGGATGGTGGATTTCCCGAGAAGCCTTCCCATGAGACCCGATCTTCTCAGACAACCTCACTTGGCCCAAAATCATCTAAACCTCCGAGCTCTACGTCTGACTGCCTTCAGACTATCGAAAAACTCGCTAGAGCTAGAGAATTTTCGAAGAAGGCAGCCAAGGCAATTGCGAGGGCAAGGAGGTCTTCAACCATCAAGGTGTATCAGTCCAAGTGGGAGTTATTCAGGGAGTGGTGTAGGACTAACGCGATTTCCTCTTCCAGTACCTCTCTTACCCAAATAGCAGATTTTTTCTTGGACCTTAAATTTAAACATAACTTCTCGTCATCTACTATTAAAGGTTACAGGAGTATGTTGGCAACGGTTTTTAGACACAGGAACCTAGACCTTTCTAATAATAAGGATCTACAAGATTTGCTTAGGTCTTTAGATACGACCCAGAAGATTCCAACAGCTCCCCTTGCCTGGAATTTGGATGTTGTCCTTAAATTTCTCATGAGTGACAGATTTGAGCCTTTACACTCGGTTTCATTTAAGGATTTAACCTTGAAAACACTTTTTCTGGTTACCCTTGCCACTGCTAAAAGAGTTAGTGAGGTACACACTTTAAGCAGGAACATTGGTTTTCGGAATGGAAAAGCCATTTGTTCTTTGCAACTGGGGTTTCTGGCCAAGAAGGAAAACCCTTCTCGGCCATGGCCCAAATCCTTTGAGATTTCTAACCTTTCTGATTTGGCTGGCGGTGAATTAGAAAGGGTACTCTGTCCAGTTAGAGCGCTACGGCTTTATGTGGACAGGACTAAGAATCTGTGTGGTAACTCAGACGCTCTGTGGTGTGCAGTTCGGAAACCCTCGATGCCCATGTCTAAGAATACCTTGTCTTTTTTCATTAGATTGTTGATTCGAGAAGCTCATGCTCAGTGTGATGAGTCGGATCAGAGGCTTCTCAAAGTCAAGACACATGAAGTCAGAGCGGTAGCGACTTCAGTGGCCTTTAAACAGAACCGTTCTCTGCAAAGTCTGATGGATACAACATTTTGGAGAAGTAAGTCGGTTTTTGCATCCCATTATTTGAGAAATATTCAGACTCGCTATGAGGACTTTTTTACGTTGGGTCCTTTTATAACGGCAAATGCGATAGTAGGTGAATGATCTACCACTACGTTCCCTTTTTCCTAATACCCCTTTTCTATCTCTTGGAACTCCTTCGTTATGGTTGTTTGTGGAGATTGGTCGTCAGTCTTCCGCAATCTTTGATTTGGTTAGGTGGTCAATTTGTTCCTTGAGTGCACCCGGAACAAGGGTATTGGTTGAGGTTCTGTCATGTTATAGGTGGTTGTACCGTTTGACAGCTCCTAGAGATTTTCAGCCCGAGTGGATTACTGGATCTCTTAAGGATAGCGGACGAAATGAGGCAGAGTATCACTGCTGTCAGCTTCCTTATCAGGTGAGAACCGCTTAAGTTTATTGTATGTAACCCTTAAGTGAATTTTCTATATGTAGCTGTCTCTGACCCGCCACCAAGGGGTGTCAATCAGCTCTTTTATATAACCAGCGGGTAAGTTTTATATTTAAAAATTATATTTTCATGATAAAATAAATTTTTGAGTATGGTTATATAAATTTAACACCCACCCTCCTCCCCTCTAGAGACTACCTATGGTATGGCTATGAGGCATGGAAGAACTGGAGGTGGTGTGTTGTTCCACCTGAGCTACCGCTAGGGTGCGGTTGGTACACCTGCCGTATCTTCGATAGCGCGAGATATGAATTTCTGCCAGGGTGTCAGGGGACTTCAGCTCTTTTATATAACCAGCGGGTAAGTATATTCAAAAATTTATTTTATTATGAAAATATCATTTTTTAGAGATTTGTGCTCTTCTTGCAGGAATAGTTTTTCTAGAGTAGACACATGGTAAATTTACAGTACTATTTTTATTTATGCCCTTCACTGATAAACCAAATACTTTAGTACTTTTTATAGCCTCTTCACCTAGCATAGCCGCTATCTTGATGACAGAATTTTGGCCATTGACATTCATATACCTTAGGACACTTTCTTTGATAAAACAAGCATCTGACTGATCATCCAATACTGCATATACCATGACCTTATTATTTGTATTCCTATGGCTTAACCAAACAGGTACAATCATTGAGTGAACATCAGCTGAAAAATATCTGTTAACATTAATTCTATTAGCTACAGCTACAGCCTGTTCTTGTTGGTTATCACCAGAACTTGGTTTTTTATTAAAGGTTTCATTGTGGAGAATTGTTGGGTGCCATCTCTTGCATTTAATACATTTCCTTGGTCTTTTACAATACCTTGAATAATGACCAACCTTGAAACAACCTCTACACAGTTTTTTCAATATTAATCTTACCCGATGATCATGTAGCTGTCAACTCTGTTGCCCGACAGAAATCTACGGTCGGGATACGCCAGCGATCGCTATACAGGTGGGGGTGTACACAACAGCGCCATCTGTGAGCAGGTACTCAAGTACTTCTTGTCAACAAGAACTCAATTTTTCCTCTGTCGTGCCTCCGGCTAGACCTACTTGGATACGCTGTTGATTCTGGAGTTATTGTTCACGTTTTGGTGATGTATTTGCTCTAGAGTTTAGCCTTCGCTATTCAGGAAGCTTTATCTTTAGCTTAGCAAGCTTTTGGAATTAATTTGAATTAATTAGGTGACGAAGAGAGTATGGACTCTCTTTCACTTTTAAATGGCCGACCCTTCCCTTAGACGGAAGTGTTGGTGTCGAAGAGAGTATAGACTCTCTTTCACTTTTTATTTTATATCTCTCCGCCATTTATAGCGACCTTTCCTAATAGTAGGCGGTCCTTACTTGGAACCGAAGTTAATTAACATTGAGCTCGTCATATTGTTTTTCCTGTTAAGAATTTATGCTATTTTAATTTTAATGTTTTTGAAAGATTTTCTTTGATAAGTCTCGTACTGTTTTCAAAGTTGAACTAACGTTTTGTTTAGTCTCCGCAGTTGTTGACGTTCAGAACGTTCAACTTGCGCTCTATCGTTACGATAGAGAGAGAGTATTCACGGTTTCACGTTGCAGTAAGAGTAAACCGATTCTAGCGTTTCGTTCATTCTTTCTTAGCTTAAATGGTTTTAATTCTAATAAAGGAACTTTTTATTTGGGAAACCTTTCAGTTTTTTTTTTTTCCTTTAACAAATAATATGTTTTAACGATATATATAATTGGGCTCATCTCTCAGGTTCTAAGTCAAGAGAGAGAGAGAGAGAGAGATAGAGACGGAGGGAGAGAGAGGAGGATAAACGTTTCGTTCAAGCGGGTAACGTTGTTCTCGTTTTTTTTGCTCTTCTCCCTAGTCGCTATAGGGGAAGAAGGTAAAACGTTTCTAGAGTTTTATTCTTGTTCCCAGGCTTTATGCGGTGAGAGATTTTAAACGTAGTTTACTTGATCTAGTGTTTAGTCTCTTTTCCAGCCACTGAATTCTTTATCTTTCATTATGTTTTTCTGTTACATTGTAATACTGTTTTCGCAATTACTACCTTTTAATGAAGGATAGGATTGCGTGTTTCAGGTACAAACCACTTAAAGTTTCGAGTTCAGTGAAATAAGTGCAAACAGAAAATCAAAAGTGATAAAGTGATATGCGCAAAGTGTTACAGTGTTGCGTTCGAGGGTTCGTCTGTTCGTGCCAGTTGTTCACCTAGTCCGATACCTCTTACAAGCTCCCAAGCCCAGGGGAGAAGTAATGTCGAAGGACTTATGGGTTCCTCAGGCCTTGATCGACGAACAGACGTTTCCCTCTGTGGTTTCGGGTGTATCTACACACGTTGCCGACGTGATCACCCCACCCACACAAAGACGAGAGAGCCCATTTATTCCTCGTCTGCGGAAGAGGTTTCTCGCAGAAACCATGGACCAAATCTTGCAGCTTTTAAGTGCAAGTCGGTCCCTTCCGCGCAAGTCCAACGGCCTAGGTGTAGCCACTGGGTCAGTTCGGACTCGCTGCAGTACGACAACTGCACACCTCCTAAGAGAGGCTAGGTGGTACCGCAACAGGCAGTAACTCTGTCTGTTGCCGCACCAGCTGTTTTAGACCCTCAGTCACAACGGACAGTAGCTCCGTTTGTTGTTGTCTTTCATAGACCCTAGTGGTCCATGCTGCAGACTATACAGTCTCAGCTTGCTCCTTCATGCAGGAGTATCATGCTGGAAGGTTGACAATGCAGCCTGTTAACCTACAACCCGCCGAGGTTGTGCGCTCAGCAGATACTGCGGCTGCCTGCTCCCACCCTCCACCTGTGAGAGCTCCACCACCGATGCGCAGTCCACCCTGCCAGACGCATGTTCTTGCTGCACCTTCTGCTTACATGCGTGAGCTGCCGCATCGGGAGTTGCCGGGTTCCAGCACTATGCGGCATTCTCCTCAGCCCATGCAGCATGCTCTGCAGACCTTACAGCATGCTCCGCATACCATGCAGCATGAGCCTCATACCATGCAGCATGAGCCTCATCCCATGCAGCATGAGCCGCTTACCATGCAGCATGAGCCGCATACCATGCAGCATGAGCCGCTTCCCATGCAGCATGAGCCGCATGCCATGCAGCATGAGCCGCATGCCTTACAGCATGCTCTGCATACCTTACAGCATGCTCTGCATACCTTACAGCATGCTCTGCATACCTTACAGCATGCTCTGCATACCTTACAGCATGCTCTGCATACCTTACAGCATGCTCTGCATTCCTTACAGCATGCTCTGCATACCTTATAGCATGCTCTGCATACCTTACAGCATGCTCTGCATACCATACCGCATGCTCCTCAACCCACCGCAGCCCCTCCCACGCACCAGCACTCTGCTTTTGTTGTTGCCAGCTCCCACACTCCGACTGCGGAGAAGGTTGACGATGCACCCGTGGGCCTACACCTCCCACGGTTGTGCGCCCGGCATGGCTTCCTGCTCTCACACTCTTGTTGTGAGAGCTCCTCCACCCATGCACAGTCAACCCTGCCAGATGTATGATGACTCCCACACACAGAGCACTCCGTTGCCGTGCGGGAGCTACCACAAGCTGCCGTGTTTTGACACGGTGTGTCAGCCTCCGCAACACACTGTGGTTACCGCCACTCGCCAGCAGCAAACTAGTCAGGCAGGAGTTGAGGCTTCCCCACACATCTTTGGTTGTTGCCAACTCACAAACTGTCATGCAGTTACATGACGTTGCCTTCTGGTCTGCTACTTATACACCAGTGCTGTATGTCCTCACGCTCCTGTTGTGGTTGACAGTTCAGTTTTTGACAGTTCACAGACTGTCAAGCAGCTTCATAACGTTGCCTTCTGGTCTGCTGCTTTTGCTCCAGTGAAACCCTCACTGAGAGAACTTAGCTTTTCTCGGATATGGTTCCTGTAGATGAGAAAGTGCTGTTCTCCTTCCTTCTGATATTCCCTTGAGGACTCTGTCATTTGGAGAGGAGCCTTAAGCGGCTTAGCCTCCTATGGACTTTTTTTTTTTAAGCATAACATGCTTCCAGGGAGGGTAAAGGGTTCCGCTTCAGTCGCTAACCCCGTCTGTTGCCACACCTGCTCCCATAGACCTTGAGCTTTGTTGCAAGACATGCAGTCCAAGCTTAGTCCTTGATAGAGGATTTTTTTTTTTTTTTTTTTTTTTTTTTTTTTACGGAGTCAGTGTGTCACTGGGAAGACGTTCAACAACCAGCAGAGGTGACTTGTTGTGACGCAGTGCGGCAACCTCAACAACCCGATAAGGAGTTGTCTGTACTACCCAGACAGTCTGGACAGTTTCGGGTTGTCGCTGTACTTCCTCGCTTCCCCATGGTTGACAGTTCACAGACTGTGCAGCAGTACCATGATCTTGTGTCCGGCTCCGTCAGACGACTGGCTTTTAAGAGCTCCCACAAGTCGTCGCTGTCTGGAGAATCTCAGATGGACTATGGATCTGACCAAGGAACTGGGCCTCCTGGTCAATTTAGAGAAGTCCCAGCTCGTCCCATCCCAGACCATTGTCTACCTGGGTATGGAGATTCAGAGTCGAGCTTTTCGGGCTTTTCCGTCGGCCCCAAGGATCAACCAAGCCCTAGAATGCATCCAGAGCATGCTGAGAAGGAACCGATGCTCAGTCAGGCAGTGGATGAGTCTAACAGGGACACTTTCATCGCTGGCCCTGTTCATCGAGTTAGGGAGACTCCACCTCCGCCCCCTTCAGTATCATCTAGCTGCTCACTGGATAAAGGACATGACGCTAGAGACGGTCTCAGTTCCTGTTTCCGAAGAGATGAGGTCTACTCTAACGTGGTGGAAGAACAGCTTTCTTCTCAAGGAAGGTCTACCTTTGGCTGTTCAGAACCCCGACCGCCGTCTCTTCTCGGACGCATCAGACACGGGCTAGGGTGCGACATTGGACGGACAGGAATGCTCGGGAACATGGAATCAGGAGCAAAGGACACTTCACATCAATTGCAAGGAGTTGTTGCGGTTCATCTGGCCTTGATAAACTTCAAGTCCCTCCAGCTAAACAAGGTGGTGGAGGTGGACTCCGACAACACCACAGCCTTGGCTTACATCTCCAAGCAGGGAGGGACTCATTCGAGGAAGTTGTTCTAGATCGCAAGGGACCTCCTCATCTGGTCAAAAGATCGAAAGCTCACGCTGGTAACGAGGTTCATTCAGGGCGATATGAATGTCATGGCAGATCGCCTCAGCCGGAAGGGTCAGGTCATCCCCACAGAGTGGACCCTTCACAAGAATGTTTGCAGCAGACTTTGGGCCCTGTGGGGTCAGCCAACCATAGATCTGTTCGCTACCTCGATGACCTAGAGGCTCCCGTTGTATTGTTCTCCGATTCCAGACCCAGCAGCAGTTCACGTGGATGCTTTTCTGCTGGATTGGTCCCATCTCAACCTGTATGCATTCCCGCCGTTCAAGATTGTCAACAGGGTACTTCAGAAGTTCGCCTCTCACAAAGGGACACGGCTGACGTTGGTTGCTCCCCTCTGGCCCGCGAGAGAATGGTTCACAGAGGTACTGCAATGGCTGGTCGACATTCCCAGGACTCTTCCTCTAAGAGTGGACCTTCTACGTCAACCTCACGTAAAGAAGGTACACCCAAACCTCCACGCTCTTCGTCTGACTGCCTTCAGACTATCGAAAGACTCTCAAGAGCTAGAGGTTTTTCGAAGGAGGCAGCCAGAGCGATTGCCAGAGCAAGGAGGACATCCACTCTCAGAGTCTATCAGTCTAAATGGGAAGTCTTCCGAAGCTGGTGCAAGGCCAATGCAGTTTCCTCAACCAGTACCACTGTAACCCAGATTGCTGACTTCCTGTTACATCTAAGGAACGTAAGATCCCTTTCAGCTCCTACGATCAAGGGTTACAGAAGTATGTTGGCAGCGGTTTTCCGCCACAGAGGCTTGGATCTTTCCACCAACAAAGATCTACAGGACCTCCTTAGGTCTTTTGAGACCTCAAAGGAACGTCGGTTGTCCACTCCAGGCTGGAATCTAGACGTGGTCCTAAGGTTCCTTATGTCATCAAGATTTGAACCTCTCCAATCAGCCTCTTTTAAGGACCTCACATTAAAAACTCTTTTCCTCGTGTGCTTGGCAACAGCTAAAAGAGTAAGTGAGATCCACGCCTTCAGCAGGAACATAGTTTTCACATCTGAAACGGCTACATGTTCCTTGCAGCTCGGTTTTTTGCTAAAAACGAGCTTCCTTCACGTCCTTGGCCTAAGTCGTTCGAGATCCCAAGCCTGTCCAACTTGGTGGGGAACGAACTGGAGAGAGTACTTTGCCCAGTTAGAGCTCTTAGGTACTATCTAAAAAGGTCAAAACCTTTACGAGGACAATCAGAAGCCTTATGGTGTGCTATCAAGAAGCCTTCTCTTCCAATGTCTAAGAACTCAGTTTCTTACTACATCAGGCTTCTGATTAGGGAAGCACATTCTCATCTGAAGGAAGAAGACCTTGCTTTGCTGAAGGTAAGGACACATGAAGTGAGAGCTGTGGCTACTTCAGTGGCCTTCAAACAGAACCGTTCTCTGCAGAGTGTTATGGATGCAACCTATTGGAGAAGCAAGTCAGTGTTCGCATCATTCTATCTCAAAGATGTCCAGTCTCTTTACGATAACTGCTACACCCTGGGACCATTCGTAGCAGCGAGTGCAGTAGTAGGTGAGGGATCAGCCACTACATTCCCATAATCCCATAACCTTTTTAACCTTTCTCTTGAATACTTTTTATGGGTTGTACGGTCGGCTAAGAAGCCTTCCGCATCCTTGTTGATTTGGCGGGTGGTCAATTCTTTCTTGAGAAGCGCCGAGGTTAGAGGTTGTGATGAGGTCCTTTAGTATGGGTTGCAGCCCTTTATACTTCAGCACCTAAGAGTCGTTCAGCATCCTAAGAGGACCGCTACGCTCAGTAAGGAAGACGTACTTAATAAAGGCAGAGTAATGGTTCAAGTCGTCTTCCTTACCAGGTACTTATTTATTTTATGTTATTTTTGAATAACTAATAAAATGAAGTACGGGATACTTAGCTTCTTTGTTAACATGTATGCTGGTCTCCACCCACCACCCTGGGTGTGAATCAGCTACATGATCATCGGGTAAGATTAATATTGAAAAATGTTATTTTCATTAGTAAAATAAATTTTTGAATATACTTACCCGATGATCATGAATTTAAGGACCCGCCCTTCCTCCCCATAGAGAACCAGTGGACCGAGGAGAAAATTGAGTTCTTGTTGACAAGAAGTACTTGAGTACCTGCTCACAGATGGCGCTGTTGTGTACACCCCCACCTGTATAGCGATCGCTGGCGTATCCCGACCGTAGATTTCTGTCGGGCAACAGAGTTGACAGCTACATGATCATCGGGTAAGTATATTCAAAAATTTATTTTACTAATGAAAATAACATTTTTATCTGTCAAATATTGGTTTCTTTGAGCAAGATCAAGTTTTAAGAACTCTGGGCATTTTTCCATATCATGGTTTTGTCTACAGTAATAGCATGTAAATCCTACATTCATTTCACTCTCGGTTTGTTTTTCATTTTTAGATTTATTTTCATCAAATTCAGCATTTGTAACATTAACTTCATTAGATTTAGTAGCAAATGATGTACGCTTTGCAACCTTACTTTGTGGTTGTTTTTCTTTAAGTGTAAATACTGTATCTCTCCTATTAAGTGCACTGTAAGATGATGTTGGATTACATGCCTTATTGGCTTCATCACTTATGAACCTTGTAAACTCTTCAAAAGATGGATATTCCTCTTCATCAATTGTGATTCTTTTAGTTACTATACAATTCCATCTCTCTGCAATTTGGGCAGGCAACTTCTGTAACATAAGTCTGTTTTCCTTAGGATCGTTAAGAATTGCTAAGTACTTTATGATTCCCATGGTTGTTTTACAGTGTTCTAAGAAATCAGAAAATTTCCTCAAACCTGGACCATCATTAATTGTAATCTTAGGCCAACCTTCAAGCTTGCTTCTAAAGGCATCAGCAACAATGAATTTATTTCCAAACCTATCATGAAGTATCTTCCAAGCTTTGTCGTAAGCCTCTTGGCTGCCAAAAGAAATAAGATTATCAATGGCAGTTTTAGCCTGACCATCCGTATATTTACCTAAGTAGTACAATCTCTCAGGAGCATCATCTGTTTTATATTCAATTAATATAATAAATGAGGCTTTCCATTGAGGGTACTTCAGCAAATCTCCAGAAAATACCTCTGGTTCTTTAACAGGTAAATTGTCTTTACGTTGCCTTGAAGCAAACAAGTTGCATAGTTTCTCTAAGTTCTGATTTTGAAGATCAGCAAAACCTTTTAAAATATCCCATTGATAAACTTGACTGGACTGTACGTTATCATTATTGATAATGTTAGGTTGTTCATGAAAATCTGGCAGGGGTTCATGAGTGTGTAGCCTTGGTCTATTAACATCAGGTTGTGTACTGCAAGTGACGGCATTTTTGGGATCTACTATTCACCTAGGTTCACCTATTACCTCATGGGATGACACATCTATAGTACTACAACCTAGCCTAGGCTCATTAGGTATTTTGAAATCTGAGTTCAGGTTTGTTTCTTGGCCTAGCCTATGTTTACTTGGCTGTGAGTGTCCTATGGGCTGGTAATTATAATTATGGTCTAGCCTTGGTTTCCCTGGTTGTATGAAATCTGTTGGAAATCTAAACACCTGAGCATTTGGATTTAGATCAGTCATTGCCTTTATTTCTGCCTTCCTTTTGTCTAAATCTTTGTCTATACTATCTAAACCTCCAGCTAAGGAAAGGGACCTTTGTACACTGGTACCTGACAATGAACAATTTACAATTTTACTATCCTCAAGATATCTGTGCAAGAGACCTTATTGGTTATTTTCACCTAACAGAAAACTCAAGCATGACTGTGGATCAGTTTCATTTTCTTCCTCTAAAATTTTATTAACTGCACATATCTCAGCATTAGTGGCTTCAATTTCTTTGTCCATTTCTAATTTCTTTAAATCTGCCCTAGCCTTCTCCATTATGTCATGGTACTTTCTTTCTGTGCCTAACCTAGCCTGTTTTGTGCTTAGTTCTATTCTCTTAGTACTAGAAACACGTGAAGATTTACTTACTCTTGTATGATGTTACCTACTAGATGAAGACTTTGACTTTATAGAGACATTTGACTTTTTATCTTCTTGTTCATGTTTAAATTTTTCTTTTAATATTGTTAACCTAGTGTGACTTTCAAAGCATATTTCCTGGTAATTATACTCTAAACTTTGTACAATGTCAACCTCTGGTATTTCTGATTCTTTCACTTTGAAGAGAGTTATGTCAATATTCTTTAATTCTATTTGAAGCCTATTAGCAACATCCTGTAGTAGGCCTACATTACAATCATTTTTAGAAAGTGCCAAATCTGCTTCCTTATTTGTCTTGCCCAACAATCTCTTTTGTTTTTTTAATTCATCAACCGGAAGATCCAAATTATACATCATCAACCGGAAGATGAAAATTATACATCATCAACCGGAAGATCAAAATTATACATCATCAACCGGAAGATCAAAATTATACATCTTACCTTTTTCTGATTGCAATCTCACTCGTTTACCCATACTAGGTGACATAGGCCTAGGCCTAGGTTTCAATGAATGCAAGTCTTGCTGTTCATCTTGGCCTAAATGTTGATCTTCATTTCATGTTTCTCTTGTTCATTAAGCTCCATTTTCTCTTGATTCGTAGATTTTCCACGTTGCCTTCTATGTAGGTTAGGTTCGGCTCCTATTCTTGGGTTCATCAATCCTTATCCGAATTGTGTTATCTTGTTCTTGTTGTGAATAGTACGTGGCTTTGTATTTATTTGTTGATTTTAGCCCCGTTCGGTGTTGATTCTCAAATTGGGTATCAATAACATTCCATGGTCCTTTTTGTAGTTACTTTATTATATAAACCATGAGCCCTTGATTGAGTATAACTGAAAACAAAAGAAAACACTTTTAGGCTAATTCCTACGAAGCTATTGCTACATGTCCTACAAAACTGGTAGTATGCCATTGGCTATATCAAAGGTACAAATAAAAAAATAATATAAAAAAAGTACAAAATACTTACTCTAAGCAAATTAACGTATCTTACCACAATTTTGGGGACTTAATCCATTAGACATACATGAAGAAATCCATGACAAGCAAGTCACATTTCATGTGCTTGAATCTGAGGCAGCAGTTGTTATGATTGTTTACTTCTACCCAGTAGAGCGGGAAGTACCTCGTCCACCTTAGTAGATTGTATTTTAGTATTGTTTCAAAACTCAAGATATAACTGGGTATACTAATGACAGTAACAGGTGTACCACCTGTGCGCCCTCTAGCGAGGTACCTGGAACCATTCCATGATTCTTCATATCTTCCCTGCCGCTCACGCCGGCAACATCGTTGTATTTTCCACTTGGTGTAACCTGTATAATTGCAGTCATCTTGGTGATGTACAATTTACTGTTGGCTTTCGCTCGTTTGGTTTTATTTTGACTGAGAGTTAGTGGTTGGATTATGATCGCTATGTTCATAACTTGAAAGGGGGTATGATTAGGAGTTTTTTCCACCTACCGTAAAAATAACGAACCTACTCTTAAAAACATGATGGCGGAAGGAAAACACTCCGCCAACACTATAACGTCACAATCATATGACGTAAACTACGTAGTTCTACGTAGTATGACTTGCATATTCATTTCTTTTTCTATGCAGAGAATGAAAAGTAAAATTTTACTTACAAACCAAAAGTATTTTAAGTTTTTATAATAAAAAGGAATATATTATTTTTAAGAATATATTTGTCCTATTCGTATACTTTATTTAGATAATCAGCGATCTATTTTCAGTTTAAATAAAACTAGCGTGCAGTTAAAGTAACGCTACGTAGTTCTCATGACAATCGATACAGTCTCACAAATTACTTTGTATCGTTACTTATTTTTGTTTTCGATATTGGGATTTCTAAAATTAATCAGATAACTTATTGCATTCTCATTCAAGCCCTTGGCGGAAGAGTAATTTCTCTCGCAGCGGGCAGGTCTAATTATGGTCTTACATGAAAGAGTATAAAAAGTGCAATTTCCAGTACTAATTAGTGCAGAGAATTTAATCAGTCAGTGGAGGGTGCGTCTAATCGACCCTGTCGTTATCCTAGCCTTAGACCTCTTCCAAGCTCCCCAACCCCTGGGAGAAGCAATGTCAATCGGCAAAAGGAAACGAGAGGCGTTAGCGCCCGAGCAGACGTCCCCTCGAGTGTTCCTGTTGACGCTTACCAGAACGCTCGCCCTCGCCGTGGGAAAGGCGAGGTAAAAGTTTTATCTTCGCCGTCGGTTGACTCTGCTCACAGACAGGGCTGGCGTCTTACGTATTTCCCTTCCTTCTAGACAAGAAGAGAGTTGCTCGTCATGACGCCGAGCGTTTAGATGCTTAACACCATAACGCCAGCGTCAAGAAGGACGCCGAGCGTTAAGGAATGGACTACATTACGCCAAGCATCGAGTAGCTGGAAGTCATGACACGTAACACCGAGTGTCAGAGCATTGGACGGCAAGTTATTAACGATGCTGTAAGTGTTTGACACGATATTTGAAACTGAGTGCAACTTATTTGTCTCTCCTGTTGGATGAGCGAACGTTCTAGACGGGAACGTCATAGTTCCGAGTGTCTGAATTGCGAGTGTCATTGTTCCGAGAGTCACGTGGCGCCGAGCATCAAGCAGTTGCATGGCGTCAAGCTTCCAGCAGTTGGACTTGACGTCGGGTGTCAAGCAGTTAGACATGACGTCGAGCGTCAAGCAGTTACGTGACGTCGAGCGTCAAGCAGTTGGACGTGACGCCGAGCGTCAAGCAGTTGGACGTGACGCCGAGTGTCAAGCATAGTTCTGAGCGTCTAAATCGCGAACGTCATTGTTCCGAGAGTCACGTGGCGCCGAGCGTCAAGCAGTTGCATGGCGTCTAGCGTCCAGCAGTTGGACTTCACGTCGAGTGTCAAGCAGTTAGACGTGACGCCGAGCGTTAAGCAGTTAGACGTGACGCCGAGCGTCAAGCAGTTAGACGTGACGCCGAGCGTCAAGCAGTTGCATGGCGTCAAGCGTCCAGCATTTGGACTTGACATCGGGTGTCAAGCTTGACGCCGAGCATCAAGCAGTTAGACTTAACACCAAACGTCAAGCAGTTACTCGTGACGTCGAGCATCAAGACTCAGACGTCGTGCTTACACCAGTCGAGCCGAACGTCGAGATCGCGAACGTCTCAGTTCCGATCGTAATGACCGCGAGCATCTAGTGTTGGAACATCGTTACGCCAGCCGCTATAACTGAAAAAATACAGAGAAAAATATTAAGTGGAAAGAAATTATTTTCACACACCAAGGCCTGCCTGTACAGACTCTTGGTGTCTGATGGAGGGCGAGAAATAAACCCCTAAAAGTAAGTAAAAGTAAGTAATGATCTTGGACCAATTGAGGCCAGAATTCAGGACCTTAAGGAGTTGATTCCTAGGAAACAAGACGTCTCTACCTCGGATAGAGACTTGTAGGAGGAAGGGATCGACGATCTCCTTTCCCCTACTTATCTTTTAGAGGAATTCTCAAAGGAGAAGATCCTAAGATCCTTCATCCTTCGGTTAACTTAAAGAAACTCATGAGAGTTTTTACTGAAGATTTTCCGAATTATTTTGTGCCTGCTGCTCCTCGTTCCCCGCCTTCAGAGTTTACTCTAGGGAAGGCGTCGAAGGAGTCTCTGTTTACAAAGATGGTGCTGTCTCGATCATCCAAAAGAGCTTTAAGGATGGTGGGAGACTGGATGCAATCCAAGAATAACCAGGGTAATACTGTTTTTCCCTTTTCCCTCGGCTAGATTGGCCTCCAGATCTAGTGTTTGGTACGAGACGGGAGAAGTTCTCAGCTTGGGAGTTCCTACCTCTGTTCAAGGAGACTTTCGAGTCTAGTAGACGCTCCGCGTCGGATGGCCATGAGAAGGACCAAAATACTCTGGTCAACGTCAGAGCTTGATCATCCTCTCAAAGGCATCTTCAGAGCTTTCAAATTATCAATTTCCTTGACGACTCTGGGAGCCTTGGGGAAGAAGGTTTCTGCCTTGAAGGATGTGGACACTGATAGTCTCAGCCTCATTATGTCAGGCATGGATAAAACCTTAAAGGACGGTTCCAATGAGTTAGCAGCCCTTTTCTCAGCGGAGGTCTTTAAGAAAAGAGCCCAAATGTGTTCTTTTCTGTCCAATGGGGTTACACCCATTTAGAAGTCAGAATTGAGGCACGCACCCCTTTTTTCTTCCTCTCTTCTTCCTCTTAGAGTTGGTCAAAGAGGTCTCTTCCGCTTTAGCCCTAAAGGTCACACAGGATTTGGTGTCTAAATCAGCAAGGAAGGTTCTGCCTACTTTTTTTTCTCTAAACCGCACAAACAACAGTAGAAGCCATACTAAACATCTTCTGGCGAGCCTGGGAGAGGAGAGGAGCAGACCTTTGGTCCGTACTATTACTAAAGGAGGGATGCGAAATCTTTTTCCTAGTGAAACCTCCTTTAATAGTAACTCTGTTAGACATCTCTGCCAGATACAGAGAGGAGCCAAAGAGGCAGGCTATGTAACATCAAATGTCTCTTATTGGAGAAGGAGGCTATTGACCGGTCCTGGATGTAAGTGCTCTCAACGCCTTCGTTCAAGAGACAAAATTCTCCGTGGAGACATCGAATCAGTCCTAGCAGTAGTAAGACAGGACGACTGGATGGTCTCTTTAGACCTCCAGAATGCTTACTTCCACATCCTCATCCATACGAACTTCAAGCAATACCTAAGGTTCGTGTATAGGAGGAAGTTGTCCAGTTTTGGGCTCTTTGTTTCGGCCTAAGCACCACCCCTCAAATAGATGGTGCGTTTGCTAGGACCTGTCGCTCTTCTAACCATAGACCTCTTCCAAGCTCTCCAATCCCTGGGAGAAGGAATGTCGAACCATAGACCTCCTTCCAAGCTCCCCAACCCCTGGGAGAAGGAGTATCGAGCGACGAAAGGAAACGAGAGGCTTTAACTCATGAGCAGACATCCCCTCGAGCATACCTGTTGACGCTTCCCAGGATGCTCGCCTTCATCATAGGAAAGGTGAGGTAAAAGTGTTTTCGTCATCTTCGGATGACGCAGCGCCCAGACAGGGCTGGCGTCAAGCTTACAGACCTCTGAAGAGGAAGATGGACACGGTCAATCAGCGTCCTATCATGACACCGCAAGCTCCTGGTTGTAGTCTTTGGAGCAGTCCTGAGTGTTTTCATTCTACCGAAGAAAGCTCTCCTGCCAAACGTCCTTTAAGGACGTCGGCAACTGTCAAGAAACGTCCAACTCACCCAGTTGCAGGACAATTGTCTGAGCCTGGTATGACCTCGGTTCATGCTCCTCCTCCACCGTCAGACTGGTTATCGTCCTCTGGACGCTCTGCGCATTCTTTAAACGGCGTAGAAAGCTAGCAACAGAAACTCTCTTCGCTCATGCAAGTTTATCAGCCTGCGGACAACAAGAGAGTAGCAGGCCTGGACCCTGAGCGTCAGGAAGCTTCACACCTGGACTCCAAGCGTCGTAAGGCTATTAGTCGAGAGGTTTTTGACGACGAACGTCTTTACTACTCCTCCATTAAATGTCGTGTTTCAGCCGCTTTAACCCAAAGGAGTTAAGCATCCAGACGTGACGTCGAGCGTCCAGCAAAGCGTGGCGCCGAGCATCCAGCTAACGTGACGTTGAGCGTCCAGCAGGACGTGACGTTGAGCATCCAGCTAAAATGTGACGTCAAGCATCCAGCATGACGTGACGTCGAGCGTCCAGCAAGACGTGACGTCGAGCATCCAGCATGACGTGACGTCGAGCGTCCAGCAACAGCAAGACGTGACGTCGAGTGTCCAGCATGACGTGACGTCGAGCGTCCAACAAGACGTGACGTCGAGCGTCCAGCAAGACGTGACGTCGAGCGTCCAGCAAGACGTGACGTCGAGCGTCCAGCAAGACGTGACGTCGAGCATCCAGCACGACGTGACATTGAGCGGCAAGCAGCCAGACGTGACGTCGAGCATCAAGCAGAACGCGACGTCGAGCATCAAGCAGAACGCAACGTCGAGCGCCAAACAGCTCATGATATGGACGTGTACGCATTTCCACCGTTCAAAATTCATTACAAAGTGATGCAAAAGTTTGTCACACGAAGGGACCAGATTGCCTCTAGTGGCCCACTTTTGGCCCTCAAGAGAGTGGTTCACAGAGATACTGGAATGTATGGTAGACACTCCAAGAAGCCTTGCATTAAGAGATCTACTCAAACAACCCCACTTGGAAAGGTACCATCAAAATCTCCAAGCTCTTCATCTAACTGTCTTCAGATTATCGAATAACTCACAAGAGCTAGAGGTTTTTCGAAGGAGGCAGCTAGGGCTATTGCAAGAGCAAGGAGGACTTCTACCATCAAGGTTTACCAATCGAAGTGGGAGGTTTTTAGAGAGTGGTACAGAGTCAACTCTGTTTCCTCATCCAGTACCTCTATAACTCAGATTGCTGACTTCCTGTTATACCTTCGAAGGAAACGCAATTTTTCTTCCTCTACCATCAAGGGATACAGGAGTATGTTAGCGACCATATTCAGGAACAGAAACTTAGACCTTTCGAATGATAAAGACCTACAGGAACTTCTCAAATCGTTTGAAACATCAAAGCGATGGCAACAGGATTCACTAGGTTGGAATGTGGATATAGTCCTGAAGTTCCTTATGAGTGACAGGTTTGAGCCCTTGCATTCAACTTCATTTAAGGACCTCACGATGAAGACTCTATTTTTGGTTAGTCTGGCGACAGCTAAAAGAGTCAATGAAATTCAAATAACAAAGCTATCTGCTCATTACAGTTAGGCTTTCTCGCCAAGAATGAACGCCCTTCTCAACCTTGGCCTAAGGCTTTTGAGATTCCGAGTCTTTTCTATGTGGTTGGCGAGGAGTTAGAGAGAGTCCTCTACCCAGTAAGAGCCCTGAAGTTTTGTCTGGATAGAACGAAGGAGTAGCGAGGCAAGTTGGAAGCTCTTAGGTGCTCGGTCAAGAAGCCCTCATTACAGATGTCAAAGAAAGCCCTTTCATTCTTCATCAGGCTCTTGATAAGAGAGGCTCATGCACATTGCAGTGAGGCAGACCTCAAGCTGTTAAAGGTCATGACACATGAAGTTAGAGCTGTAGCAACTTCGGTGGCCTTCAAGCAAAATAGATCATTGCAGAGCATTATGGAAACAACCTTTTGGACTGCTACGCTCTGGGACCATTGTTAGCAGCAAGTGCAGTAGTGGAGGAAGGATCCACCACTACATTCCCATAATCCTAATACCCTTTTCTTCTCTTGGAACTTTTGTATTTTTTATGGTTGTTTGTGGAGATTGCGACAGTCTTCCACAATCATTGATTTTAGTCAGGTGGTCAATTTGTTCCTTGAGAGCGCCCGGAACAAGGGAATTGGAGGAGGTCCTGTCACATAGAGGTATTTACACCGGTTTGACAGCTCCTAGAGGTCTTCAGCCTCCTTGGTGGATCGCTGGATCTCATAAGGAAAGCGGATATAATGAAAGAATTCATTGAAGTCAGCTTCCTTATCAGGTACGAACCCTTAAGCTTGTTTTTTAACTCTTAAGTAAAATTCCAACAATGTTGGCTGTCTTTGACCCTCCACCAAGGGTGTCAGTCAGCTATATATATAACTACCTGGTAAGTCAGATGTTTAAAAATGATATTTTCATAATAAAATAAATTTTTGAACAAACTTACCTGGTAGTTATATATAATTTAATTCCCCTCCTCCTCCCCTCTAGAAACCTATGGGCATGGAAGATCTGAGGAATCATGGAATGGTTCCAGGTACCTCGCTAGAGGGTGCACAGGTGTTACACCTGGCAACCCAATCTGCAATTGCTGCGAGTTTTGAAATTTCTGCCGGACGTCAGGGACGTATAGCTATATATATAACTACCGGGTAAGTATGTTCAAAAATTTATTTTTAAATATGTAACTTTCTCTGATAGTTACATATACATAGATTAATCCTGCGTTTCGTGGCGCGCACGGCAGAAATTAAAATTTCGCGGCAATCGCCGCCATGACAGTAAGTGGTCATACATGAGTGCCATCTCTCATAGGTTACCAGAACCATTCCCAACATTCTTCAGAAATTCCCTGCCAATGATCGAGTCAACACCTAGGAATTCGTTTCGCTGATATATTACTTTATTTTACAATTTGGTGAAGTACCTTTTGTCTGATTATTGTTAATGACTTTCGCTTCCTTTCAACTATCGAAGATATTGATCAAGATAGTTTTTTGTTGGTCCAACTTGGACAGTTTAATTTAACTTGATTTTCAAGATGGCTCCTCTGTTGTTAAACTTTGTGTGTAGGGTTAGACCGGCTTTCAAGCTGCTCTTGATTCCCTCACAGTATGTAGCAGAGGGCATGTATGTATTTGTTTTCTTTTCTATGTTCGTAAGATTGAAATGGATGGGATCAAGGATTTGTTTTACCCCCTACTTTATTAACTAGCGAACAATACTCTTAAAGATATAATGGAAGAGAAAAGCATTTAAACATTTAAACATTAACTCATCATGACGTCACATTTATGTAATGTAGACTCTTAGCAGAGCGAGATCTGAATGCCTTGAAGAAGATTAGTCCACCATCGCGATGACGTCACAATCCTGTGACGTAATCTTCTTAGTATGACTTGCAATATGTGAATTATTTTCTTTTTCTTGCAAGAAATGTTTAAAATATTAACTTACTAAGCATAAGTATTTTAATTTTTATATGTAGGGAAATATTTTAAGTATATATTTTTCCTATTAGTATATTTCCTTTAGTAAATTTTCAATTTATATAGAGATTTCACGAGCGTACAGTCAATAACTACGCTACGTAGTTCTCTTGACGATCGTTTTTGTTTCACAATTCTTGTATCGTTATTTAATATTTTGATTTTGAGAATACAGTACTAATTTTAATCATATAATCTTTTGTATTTTCTTTCTAGTCCTTGGCGTAAGAGTATAATCTCTCACAATGGGCAGGTCTATTATGATCTAATGTGAAAGTTAAAAGTGCTAGTGTTCAATGGCACCTAAAATGATGCAGTGCAGTCAATTTACGCTACGTAATACTCTTGACGATTGTTATTGTTTCACAATACTTATATCGTTATTTGATATTTCGATTTTGAGAATACTAATATTAATCATATAACCTTTTGTATTTTCTTTCTAGCCCTTAGCGAAAGAGTATAATCTCTCACAACGGGAAGGTCTATTAAGATCTAATGTGAAATAGATAAAAGTGCGAGTGTTCAGTGACACGTATAATAACAGTGCAGTGGAGGGTGTGTTCGTTCGTGTCCGTCATACTCCTAGCCCGGACCTCTTCCATGCTCCCCAACCCCTGGGAGAAGGAAAGTTGAAAGGCGAAGGGAGATGGTCAGACCTTGATCAGCGAACGAATGTCCCCTCGAGCGATCCTGTTGACGTATCCCAGTACGCTCACCCTCGCCATTGAAAAGGCAAGGTAAAAGTGTTATCCTCGCTGTCGGTTGACACGAGACTGGCGTTTTACGTTTTCCCGTTCCGCTAGACAAGAGAGTGGCTCGTACTGGGACCGAGTGTTGAGATCGCTCCCTCACAGCAATCCGTACGCGTTTTCGGAATGCGACATAGATCTTGTCGCTCCCTCATGGCATGCTTGACGCATGCGGCATGCTGGACGCATGCGGCATGCTGGACGCATGCGGCATGCTGGACGCATGCGGCATGCGGGACACATGCGGCATGCGGGACACATGCGGCATGCGGGACGCATGTAGCATGTGGAACGCATACGGCATGCTGGACGCATACAGCGTACTGGACGCATGAGAGCGGGCTGCTTCCCCGCGTCAGGTTCGCGAACGTCATAGTTCCAAGCGCGCTCTCGCAGCAAGAACGCACTGGAGCTGCAGCGCTCATGGACGCTCCCTCGCAGCGATCCAGACACGTTTCGGGAGGCGGCAAGGTTCTCCCTCGTGGCATGCTGGACGCATGCAGCACGCTGGAAGCTTACAGCAACCTGGACACATGCAGGTCTGGACGTATGCTGGACGCATGCAGTCAGGATTTGTCCCCACAGCATGATAGACAAACAGTTGTCTCTCCTTCACGACTTGCTGGACGCGATACTAACGCTTCTTCGCGTCACACTGTAAACATACAGGATGGCGGACGCATGCAGCACGCTGGAACCTCACGGCAACATGGACGCATGCAGTAATCTGGACGCATGCAGCATTCTGGACGTATGCTGGACTCATGCAGTCAGGACTTGTCCTCGCTGCATGATAGACAAGTAGTTGTCTCTCCTTCGCGACTCTGAACGCGCAGCTAACGCTCCCTCGTGTCACGCTGTTGACATACAGCATGCTGAACACACGCTGGACGCACGCGAGCAGGACTTACCCTCACAGCATGGGGGTCACGATGTTGATGCTTCCTTACAGCATAATGGACTTATGCTGGAAGCACTGGAACCTGTCTCTCCCTCGAGACTTGCTGAACGTAAACGTGATGCTTCTTCACAATTGGATGGTATCCTTTACGATGTTCCATCAGGACAGGATGAGTTCTTTATGGAGGTCAATAACCGACAGGATGACACGGTTTTGTCTCCTACTCTTTCGACTCAGGAGATCGATGTTCCTTTAGCCGAAGTTTTAGAGGACGAATCTCAGGATTCGCTGCAGGCAGCTGATCTTCAAAAGCTACTGACAGTTTTAACATCTCTGTATCCAGAGGACTTTACTTAACCTATGCCTCAGAGCCCGCCCTCTCAGTTTTTGAAGGGCAGACCCTGAAAAACATCCTCCTTCAAGAAGATGGTTCTTGCTAGATCGGTTAAGAGAGCTTTCTCAACTCTCAACCAATGGACGTCCAAGAGGAAGGATCTAGGGAAGGCCTCCTTTTCCTTTCCTCCAACTAGACTGGCCTCCAGATCTAGTGTGTGGTATTTGACTGGGGAAGTTCTCGGTTTGGGAGTGCCTGCCTCCTCCCAGGGAGACTTCTCCAGACTTGTTGACTCCTCACGCAGGTCAGCCATGAGCAAGTCAAAGATTATGTGGTCCAATTCTGAAAAAGACCATCTGCTGAAGGGAATTATTAGGACAACAGAAGTCTTCAGCCTTATGGACTGGACTCTCGGAGCTCTCGCAGAGGCCACAGACCCTAAGACGAGGCTCAGATGCATCTGATTGCCTGTCTGGATAAAGCTGTGATGGATGGCTCCTTCGAACTTTCCGCCCTTTTTATGGCAGGAGTTCTTAAAAAGAGGCCTATGCTTTGTTCCTTCTTATCTTCAGGTTTGTCCCTTGTTCAGAAATCTGAATTTTTATTTGCTCCGTTGGGTAATCATCTTTTTCCTCCGTACTTAGTGAAAGATTTGTCGGCAGCTCTGGCTCAACAGGCTTCGCACGATCTTATCTCTAGGACTGCTTAGAAAGTCCTCCAAGCTAGCTTTTTAGCAAGGAAACAAAAGGAGGCTCCCCCCACTCGTCAGCCCTTTCATGGGAGAGCCCCTTCAAGGGGAACTCAGAGGATTGTGGCTGGATGTCAAGCTCGAAGATTCCCAAGACAGCAAACCAAATCAAGAAAGTGAAACATGCAATCTCCAGACACTAGTTGGAGCCAGGCTTTCCCACTTTTGCCGAGAGTGGAGCCAAAGGGGCGCGGACATCTGGACAATCAATGTCCTCAAGGAGGGATACAAGATCCCCTTCCTGAGAGTACCTCCCATGTCGTCGATACCCTTAGAGTTGACAACAACCCACTCAGGGAACAAGGCAACAGCTCTTCAAGAGCAAGTGAACCTTATGCTGTTAAAATCAGCCTTAGAAGTGGTAGGGGACCACTCCTCAGAGGGGTTTTACAACAGACTTTTCCTAGTTCCGAAAAGCTCGGGGGGATGGAGACCCGTCCTGGACGTCAGTCCATTGAACAAGTTCGTCGGCAAGTAAAATTTGCCATGGAAACTTCAGCGTCAGTCCTTGCAGGCACCAGTCAGGGAGACTGGATGGTGTCATTGGATCTGCAGGATGCGTATTTCCATATCCTGATACACCTGGACCACAGAAAATTTCTAAGTTTCGTGTTCCTCAAGACCACTTATCAGTTCAAAGCATACTATTTTGGACTGAGCCCGGCTCCCTACGTTTTTACCCGGGTGATGTCCAACGTGGCTTGCTGGCTTCACCTAAAGGGAGCAAGGATTTCTTTGTACCTGGACGACTGGCTACTCAGAACAGAATCACAAGTAAAGTGTCTGGAGGCTCTTCAAATGACAATGTCCTTAACGCAACAGTTAGGTCTGATGGTAAACCTGGCCAAATCTCAACTAACACCCTCACAGAATATCATTTATCTGGGGATAAGAATCGGTTGAGATCACGCACAAGGCGTGCCGGAAATGCCGCAAGGATTTTCCCCTGGTGGTCACCCGACTCGGTTTTCCCCTGGTGGTCACCCGACTACGGTTGACGATCCCTCGCAGCGATCAGTACACGGTTCAGTTCGGGCACACGGCGTGCATCAAGTGTCTGATCTGTCTGAACTAAAGAGGTCGATTCTCGAACAGGGGTCTGTGGGTAGAGTTTCAGAGGACATGGCACATAAATATCAAAGAGCTAGTGCCATTTACCTAGCCCTCATTCACTTTCAGAAGGAAGTCCGAGGAAGATTGGTTCAGATCAACGCAGACAACACCACTGTGTTGGCTTACATCAGAAAGCAGGTAGGCACTCATTCGGCCTCACTTTACGAGGCTGCGAGAGATCTGCTTCTCTGGGCGAAAGCGAGGGACATAACCCTGATTACTCGCTTCATAGAGGGGAGAAAAACGTCAGGGCGGATCTGCTCAGCAGAAGAAGGCTAGTTCTAACTACAGAGTGGACCGTGCATCACGAGGTGTGCTCCAGCCTTTGGATGTTGTGGGGTCAACCCTCGATAGACCTCATCGCCACACATATGACAAAGAGGTTGCCAGTATTTTGCTCTCCAGTCCCAGACCAGTAAGTAGCTGCAGTGGACGCTTTTCTTCTGAACTGGGAGGGTCTAAACGTGTACGCTTTTCCTCCATTCAAGATCGTGGACAGGGTCCTGAAAAAGTTCAGGGAATCGCCCAACGTCCGCATGACTCTGATAACTTCATTTTGGCCCATGAGACCTTGGGTTGCGGAGTTGGAGTGGCTGGTAGATACCCCCAGAGCATTACCACTATTATTGTTTACCAATCCAAGTAGGACATATTTAGAGTATGGTGCAGGAATAATAAACTTTCCCCTATATAGCCAATATAGCAGATTTTCTGTTGTATCTGCGTACAAAAGAGAAGCTGGCTGTGCCTACCATCAAGGGTTACCGCAGCATGCTAGCCTCCATCTTTCATCACCGACACACTGACGTGTCAGGTAACAAGGATCTTTCAGATCTCATTAGATCTTTTGAGACGACTAAGAGGAAGGACAATCCAACCTCCTCTTGGATCCTGGATGTAGTCCTGGCCTTTTTTAACCTCAAGTAGGTTTGAGCCCTTGGACAAGGTGTCTTGGAAGGATCTTACCAAGAAGACACTTTTCCTAATTGCATTGGCTGCAGCCAAAAGAATGGGAGAGTTACAAGCCTTCAGCAAGAAGGTGAGCTTTAATGGAGACAATGCAGTTTGCTCCCGTCAGCTAGGCTTTCTCGCCAAAAACGAGAATCCTTATCGACCTTGGCCAAGATCTTTACCATCCCAGAGCTATCTCACTTAATTGGACGGGAAAAGGAGAGAGGCCTTTGTCCAGTAGAGCTCTAAAATTTTTATCTGCACGCATCCAAACACCTGAGAGGACAAGCAGACAACCTCTGATGCTCAGTTTAAAAAGCCCTCTTTGTCTTTATCAAAGAATACCCTGTCTTTTTTTCATTAAGGATTTGATAAGGGAAGCTCACTAGAAGTTTTCCCTATCCTTAAGGTAAAACCACACGAGGTTAGAGCTGAAGCAACTTCTATGGCTTACAAGCACAATAGGTCAATGAAATAAATTTTGGAAACTACTTTCTGGCGAAGTAAATCAATCTTCACAGACTGTTATCTCAAGGATGTCCAGACACAGTATGAAGATTGTTGTTACCTGGGTCCTTATGTTACCTCCAGCATCGTAGTTGGAGAAGGGTCTACTGCCTCTTCCCTATAATCTTTTTCATTATATACCCGTGCCTTTTTTCTTGTACTTGTGTTCACAGGCTGTCTGTGAAGGTTGTTGCAGCCTTCCACGGTCTGGGATGCAAGTCAAGTTAGTTTTTTTATGATGTGTGTTTTTTAACTTTGGAGTAGGTGGTCAGATTCATTATCCATGGCTATGCCAGGGTAGCAAGGGTGGAGGTCTAGCCACGCTAAGGTCGAGGACCTTGTGGCAGCCCCACAGAGATTTTTACAGTCCCCTGAGTGGATCGCTGAGTCTCATAAGGAATGCAGGCAGGATAACTTTGAAGCCAGCTTCCTTATCAGGTAAGAACCTAATTGTTAGTACTACTAATTGTAGCTATTAATAATTATACGAATTCCGATGGGATGATGTTTTTTACCCACCACCAATGGTGTCAATCAGCTATATATATATGTAACTACCAGGGAAGTTACATATTTAAAAATGGTATTTTTATTATAAAATTAATTTTTGAATATACTTACCTGGTAGTTACATATATGTAAGGGCCCTCCCTCCTCCCCTCTGAAAACAGAGGCAGGGAATTTCTGAAGAATTTTGGGAATGGTTCTGGTAACCTATGAGAGATGGCGCTCATGTATGACCACCTACTGTCATGGTGGCGATTGCTGCAAAATTTGAATTTCTGCCGTGCATGCGACGAAACGCGGGATTAAGCTATATATATGTAACTACCAAGTAAGTATATTTAAAAATTAATTTTATGATAAAAATACCATTTTATTATGATATCATATTGTGTAAAATAAATAATCATTGGTAACTATAAAAATACCATAATTGCTATGTTTATAGATACTGGTATGTTTATAAATTCACAAAAGAATCTGCTTACAAAATTTTCTCTCTGAAACGAGAGGCGAAGAATTATCTGACTCACATTGCGAAAAATGTTTTATGTTAAGAAAAGAGATTTGCTAGCCAGGCCAAGAATAAAATATTCATTCATTAAAAAAGTTGAAAAAAAAATGTGTTTACACAATATAAAATGTACATCTCTCTAGTAAGGGTAACTAATGATCGTACAGTACATATGGTACTATATTTTTTGCACATGTACAATATTGTACTGTACAGTATGTATTGTATTATTTTCCATTTATTATTGCATTATGTTTTAATAACTACTTAATCTACAGGTATTAACAGTTGGTTTAAGTATGTTGAATGGTTCAAATGTATTTGGCTTTACAGTATTTCATTGTAGTTATATAGTGGCTTTATTGTAAAATTTAATGTGCTGTTTTTGTATGATTTGGAACAAATTAGGCAATTTACATGTAAAATGTGACTCATAGCACAAAATTTTCACGAAACCAAAGCCACTCCAAAACAAATTAATTTTCTGTTATGAGGCATTACTGTAGTTGTCACGGT
>NC_090765.1:1389863-1432363 GCF_036898095.1 Palaemon carinicauda | reverse complement strand
TTTTTCTGTAATGAAGCGAAGGCAGTCGACTTCTGTACTTGTTGAGACAGAACTGGGTCCGCCAGGGGAATTAGCCTCGGCTGTAATTCCAATATTAAAGCGAACAAGTTGCTCCGGGCCCATGTATCGAGGAAGTTTCTTGTTGTCGCTTGTCGCGAAGAGGTTGATCTGCAGTTCCGGGACTTGATGTAAGATGAAGGAGAATGATTTTGCGTCTAGGGACCATTCTGACTCTTTCGGAGTTATCCTGGATAGAGCGTCCGCTGTCACATAGCGGAATCTTTGAAGGTGAACTGCTGATAAGTGCCATCTCTTCTTTTCCGCTAAACTGAAGATGGCCAACATCACTTGGTTGAGTTGAGGTGATCTCGAGCCTTGACGATTCAGACATCTTATTACCACCTTGTTCCAAAATCAGTCTTATGTGGACTGAAGGGCGAGGGGATAATTTCTTCAGTGTGAGGAAGACTGCCATGGCCTCCAAAATGTTTGATATGGAAGGTCTTGAATAGAGAGGACCAAGTTCCTTGAACTTTCCATTAATGAGAGTGACCTCCCCATCCTTCCAATGACCCTCTTAATGAGAGAATGCCTTGATGAAGTCATTGAGCTTCAGCACGGCATTTCATTCCCGTGCTGAAACTTGCTGACGGGCAAGAGGGCTCTCGAACTTGGGGAAGTTGCTCCCCCAGTTGGAATCTAAATTTCTCTCCCTTTCCTCTATTATTATTATTATTATTATTATTATTATTATTATTATTATTATTATTATTATTATTAAATGCTAAGCTACAACCCTAGTTGGAAAAGCAGGATGCTATAAGCCCAGGGGCCCCAACAGGGAAAATAGCCCAGTGAGGAAAGGAAATAAGGAAATAAGGAAAAATAGAACATTTTAGGAATAGTAACAATACTAAAATAAATATTTCCCATTTAAACTATAAAAACTTTAACAGAACAAGAGGAAGAGAAACTAGATAGAAAAGTGTGCCCAAGTGTACCCTCAAGCAAGAGAACTCTAATTCTAACTCTATTCCACCTGATCAATATTTCTTCGACCTTCTCCTAATTTTATCAACTTTCTTTTGTCTTGCTGTCCTAACTCTGAGTAATATTTCTCTTAAGTTATATATTTCTGGGCTCCGACCCGTGTCGCCCAGTGAAATGCTCCTTTAGCACCATTTCTAAGGTATATAACTGCTATATATTACCAGAGAAAAAATTGCTTAGGGATGCCAGGTTGAACCCAGCTCGCTCACCTACACTCACCTATATAAGGTGTCGATATAATACTGGGGCGTGATAAATCACAACCAGAGGCCTCGCACCATTTAGATATCTCCTGTCAAAATCCCCGAACAGCGAGGTGCCGTTCAACATCCACCACTACTATCAATCCCACGCCAGTGATGACACTCCTTTTTTAGCACGCAATTTGATAGCCGTGTGTGAATTTCGCTGGTTTTTTTTCTGGATTTACCGCAAGATGTCGGACTCCACTGTCCCTCCATCTAAGTTAACCCTTTTACCCCCAGGCTCTTTGGAAATTTCCAACCCTTAATCCCCAAGGGGTTATTTTTTCCCCAGCACATTTTGCAGCATATTTTCTTTAAATTGCTCTAACAGCCTTAATTTTTGTCATAGAGAGGTCAGGTTGGTCTCATTCTCTTGGAAAATGCCTGAATTTTCTTAAAAAATTATCAAAAATATGAAAAAATAAATTTTTATAGCATTTTTTTTGCATGGACGTACCGGTACGTCCATGGGGGTAAAGGGATGGCTTTTGTGAAACGTACCAGTACGTCCTTTGGGGGTAAAAGGGTTAAGTACCAGATCTATGAGTTTTGAGATTTTGGAGGGGGCCTTGCCCCTTTTTGTTTATATTATTCAGCTTTATTATTCACGACCTTGCGTGGGTTTTTATGATAACAGTTATTACATATACGTGTGCGTATTTTCGGTAGGTTGGCATGCCTGATCGCCTTCGGCGTTCTATTTCGCATATTATTACTTGGATTATTTACGTTCGCACGCCACGGACTTGCTTATCATTTTAACGTCATTTGTTTGCTTGCATTAGCTCGAGGGGCTTTCATGAGTCAGATATTACATATTAGTTTTCATTTTGTTAGCACTTCACTGACCCTATGCTATGTTGGTAGCCCTGCCTACTCCCAGCAGCCCTGTGTTATGTTGGTAGCCCTGCCTACTCCCAGCGCCGTCAGGCTTGATTTCTCCTGTCTCGTGTTCACTCCCTCGTTTGTTTTACGATTGATGTTTAACTATGTTATTATTATTATCATCCAGCATGCCTTCCTATCTTATTTTACCCTACGTTATGTTTATTATAGTGTTATTAGTCTCTCCGAGTGATCATATCAATCGTGGGTCTGGCAGGTTGGTATACCTGCTATCGCCCCACTCCTAGCCTCCTTCCGCCGTTACCCCACCCCAGGGTTCCCTCCCTCTCTCTCTCCCGATCAAGTTTGAGTCACTTTATAGCGCTATGTACCCCTTTCGGGGGCATCCTCTTTGCACGGGCGGTTCCCGTTGATCTGTGAGGCATACTATTATTATACATTCACGTACATTACTTACTCTTTCCACTTCTCTACCGGGTCGTAGTCGTTTTCTTTCCGTCGCTCGTTTGGCCAACGATCGGCGGGAAGTTTTTGGCTCGTTCCTTGATACCTTGTTATGTTATATTATTTATTAAGTTTTGTACGCGCTACTCCCCCGGTCCCGCACGTCACGGACCCGTTAAAGATCCCTTTCCTCCTCTAGTGTCACGCACCTCACGGACCTTATATAGATATATATATATATATATATATATATATATATATATATATATATATATATATATATATATATATATATATATATATATATATATATATATATATTAAGATTTCATTACGGGATCCCCGGAAGTAGCTTTTATACATTACCATCCGGTCGAGTTGTTTACTTGCGCCTCCGGAGCCAACGTTACTCTTTCTTACTTGGATTAACTTTATATTAGTCACATATATATTTTATATATACTATCCTTGTTCTCGACCTTCCCTTCCCACTTTTGATATGATCACGGTTACGGTCTGGCTTGATTTCAATTCCTTTTACAATCAAAATAGTTATTTTGGTATTGACGATTTGCTTACATTCAATATACTTTGTGGCTATATATAAAAGATTTATATCATGATATTGACATATATATACGTAGATATTTAAACTCCGCCCTAATTGGCTTTCATTTAAGATACTCATGTATATTTTGTCTTACAGACTGTACGTATATAAAACATTGTTATCATGATATTGATATATAAATCTTCTATCAGATATTGATATCACTTAAGCACCCGGGGCCCCCGAGCCCCTATTTGCTTTCTTTCAGGATTCCTAATGTATATATAGAAAACATTTTTATCATGATATTGATAGATAAATCTTTTATCATGATCTTGATATCATTCAAGCACCCGGGGCCCCTGAGCCCCTATTTGCTTTCATTCAGGACTTTCTATATATATACAAAACATTTTTATCATCAGGATTCCTGATGAATATATATAAAACATTTTTTCCCTTTCATTCAGGACTCCTGATTTATATATATATATATATATATATATATATATATATATATATATATATATATATATATATATATATATATATATATATATATATATATATATATATATATATATATATATATATATATATATATATATATATAAAACCTTTTTATCAGGATATTGATATGTAAATTTTTTTAGCATGATATTGCTATAATTTAGGAATCCGGGGCCCCCGAGCCCCTATTTGCTTTCATTCAGGATTCCTGATGAATATATATAAAACATTTTTATCATGATATATATATATATATATATATATATATATATATATATATATATATATATATATATATATATATATATATATATATATATATATATATATATATATATATATATATATTTTAAGCCCCGGGGCCTCCAGGCCCCTAATTTGCTTTCCTTTAAGATACTCATGTATCTTTTATTTTACAGACTGTATGCTGTGCATTGACGGCATGTGCCGCTGTCATCTATCAACCCTGCGGCCATGACATGTGTCATTCACACGCCCACTGTTCTGTCCGAGTGGATGACTTAGCTGTATGGCATCCAGACGCTTGTGTAGTCTGCTACACAATGACCTCAACTCTAACATCTGACTCGGTGAGTACATTTTCATTGATACAGACTTGTAGGGAGTTACCATTAATTTTAAATATTAATTTTAAGGCCACTAGTCCTCTGGACTTCCCGCATGCCTTTCACTTAGTTTGTACGAAGTCCTTGGACTTCTTCACTTTTCTTTGGCACAAATATCCCTCGATAATAGTCTGTTCTCTTTCAGTGCTCCCAACTTGAGAAAGATACAGCTCGGGCTACCCTCAAGATCTGGATTGACGGGTTCGCCCGCACCGTGAAGGCCACACAGCCTTATATCCTCTCTGAGGAATGGTGTTCCCGTCTCTACCCCCCATGCTAAAACTTCACCTGCGGTCCCCAAAGAATTGGCGGATCCTTTCATCGAGAGGTTCGAATCCCTTCTTCCGGCCCCGGACCAAGAAGAGACGGGCGGCACCCTAACTGAAGACGTCTCTACCCTCAACCTCGATGTGGAATCCATGGCTCTTGACGATCCCGACGCAGGTAGGGACGTAGGTGAGTTAGGTGGTTCCCGGGCTAAGATTCCTATCCCTAGCCCGGCTTTCTCTTCTCCTTCAGAACACTCTTCTTTTCGAGGTTTTCCGGGGACAGCAGGGACTGGTCTCAATCCCTGGCCTGTTATCCCCAAGGTGAAGGCTCATCGTAAGAATTTATATACGACCCACAAGTCTTCCAAGGACTACAGGTCTTCGAAATCATCAGCTTCGAAGGCTAAATCTTCCTCCACCAGAGTCTCTCAAGACCCATTTGCTGTGCTTTCAACCTCTCACGGAGTAGTCTCCGTTCCGGCACCTGTTTCCCCCCCGGCGGAATCATCTGGCCCGGTGGATTTTTCCGAGAAGATGTTTGCTCGTTTTGAGTCGATACTATCGTCTCATACGCGACAATCACAAGAGAGAATAGCTTCTATGGAGAGCCTATTTAAGGGACTCATGCGCTCGGGGCTGCCACCGCCACAGCAGCAATACCCCATCCCCGACGCCTCCAAGCTTCCTCCTTTCAATAAGAATAACCCTTGGAGGTTGGCATTGCATGCCCCCTTCTCGGAGGGTATGTTATTAATCGGAGATTTCGGTACCCCGCCCTCTTGCGGATTATGAATTCTACCCGCCGGGTCTTGAATTCCCCTTCCCAGGCTACGCTCGCCTCAAGGAAGAGGCTCTGATTCGATTGGATAAGGGCCCAAAGGAAACTGTTAATTTTCCTAAAGAACAGGCACAGTCTGTCTTGGTCCGCGTGTTCAATGAGTGGGATTGCTTGAACACTATGATTACGGCCTACAAAAGTTCATATACAGTACTATGTTTGTGGCCGACGACCAGACCCCATACCCCATGTGCGACCAAGATCATAGAGACGGTCTTTCAGGCTATTAAGGAAGAGAAGCCTTTACCTCATCTCAGGGAGACCGACTTACCCTCCCTTCTCTTTCCGGGAGACGGTGAATGTTGGCGGAACACCCCAGCTACCTTCTCGGTAGGTAAGTTGAGCCCGGGCTGTGCCTCGACGCAGTTCAGCGAACGGCTTCCCAACTTCCCGGAGTCTCTCATTAAATTGGAATATGAATCGAGGTGTAGATTCAGCAGATCCCTTAATTCAGTTGCCCTTTCGGAATTGACTGTCGCCACTTACAATGAGGAGGACCTCCTTAAGGTCCTCACTAAGTCACTTTTGCAAAACTTTATGGCTGACGCCTATGATTTTGCAAATACCAGGACCCATTGTTGACGACACGTTCTATCCGAAGCCACGATTAGGGACGAACCTAATAGGCTCATCAAAGCTCCAGTCTGGGGCCCGGATCTTTTCCCAGGGGACTTAGTTAACTCGGTCCTTAGCGAGGCAGCTAGAGCCAACCAAAACCTCAAGGTTAGGTGGGGCCTGGTTTCAAAGAGGAGATATGAGCCTACTAGTACCCCAATTCGAGGTAGGTGAGATTGAGGCCCTTCCAATCTTCCCAATTCAGGCAACCTCTGCAAGTGGTTCAACCAGTCTCAGTCCACGGAAGAACTACGTTCCTTCACAAAAGATCTGCTACTAAAGAATGCAATCCAAAGTATACGTCGCTTAAGATTTCAAGGACGCTTGTTCAGCGTGCCAAAGAAAGGCTCAGACAAACGGAGAGTGATCCGGGACCTGTCTCGTTTAAATTCCTTCATTCGTTGCGACAAATTCCATATGCTTACAGTCTCGCAGGTGTGGACCTTACTTCCCCGTGGGGCCGTCACCACCTCCATCGATCTTACAGATGCCTACTATCACGTTCCAATCGCAAGGCATTTTCGTCCTTTTCTAGGCTTCAAGCTAGGCAAACAAGCCTATGCATTCAAAGTGATGCTATTGGGGCTCAACATACCACCCAGAATCTTCACCAAATTAGCAGAGACATTAATTCAAGAGCTTTGGACTCTGGGGATACAGGTAGTGGCCTATCTAGACGGTTGGCTAATCTGGTCAGACAATGCCCAGATTTCCCGCGTAGCAACGAACAAAGTCCTCACCTTCCTTCGGCAACTGGGATTCCAAGTCAACCTCGGGAAAGCCCGCCTGGTTCCGGAGACCAAGTTTCAATGGCTGGGACTACAAGGGGACCTGTGCCTCCCCAAAGCCAAAAGGAAGGTGATAGGGAGGAATACAAAACAATTTCTCAGGGGAAAGTTGACCTTCCGAAGGAGCCGAGAGTGGATCCTAGGTTCTTTACACTTCGCCTCCGTGACAGACATCATCCTGAGGTCCAAACTCAGGGACATAAACAGAGTGTGGCGCTCCAGAGCAACCGCAATACGCCGAGATAGACGTGCTCGCCTTTCCCCAACCCTGAGAAAAAGTCTGCAGACTTGGACGAAGATCAAGAATCTTTCCAAGTCGGTTCCTTTACAACACAAGAAAGTCCAAGGGTTATGGTCACCGGTCTTCCAACAAATGCACGTCAACGTCCTAGAGGCCATGGCAGTCTTCCTCACTTTAAAACGTCTCAATCCAGCCAGGAATCTCCATATCAGACTGATTCTCGACAGTGCAGTCATAGTACACTGCCTCAACAGAGAGGGCTCCTGATCAGCCCAAATAAACCACATCATGTTGAAGTTTTTCCCCATGGTGGCAATGCACAAGTGGCACCTGTCACCTGGACCCTCAGGCTTATGCCACGGACTCTATGATTCTAGATTGGAATACCTGGAAGACGATTTATCTGTTTCCTCCGGTGAATCTCCTGCTGAAAGTTCTGCACAAACTCAGATCCGTCAAAGGTCAAGTGGCTCTCGTAGCCCCCAACTGGCCCAAGAGCAATTGGTTCCCCTTGTTGCTAGAACTAGGTCTCCGCCCCCAGCGGATTCCCAATCCGGTGTTAACAAAGACAGTGCAAACTCGCAATGTGTTCGCTTCCTCAAGGATTCTGAATGCCCTAACTTTATGGACTTCATGAAGTTCGCAGCCCAACGTGGTGCAAACATTGATCCTTTGAATACTATTTTCCTGAAATCTGACAAAAGGGACTCTACTCTCCGTCAATATGACTCAGCTGTCAAGAAATTAGCTAAGTTCTTGAAAGATTCCCAAGTTGAGACAATGACGATGAACCTAACTGTGACATTCTTCTGGACTCTCTTCGAATCTGGCCTGGCAGCCAATACCATTACTACAATCAAGTCAGACTTGAAAAAGATCTTCCATATTGGTTTTGACATTGATCTAACGGATTCATATTTCTCATCCATTCCGAGAGCTTGTGCCAGGCTAAAACCTTCAACTCGCCCTAGCGCAGTTTCCTGGTTTTTTGAACGATGTTCTTAAGCTAGCCTCTGACACCCCAAATGAATCCTGTAACTATATGGCATTATTAAGAAAGTCACTTTTTCTTTTGAGCCTTGCCTCTGGCTCCAGAATCTCAGAATTGTCAGCCTTATCTAGAGACCCTGGTCATATAGAGTTTCTCTCTTCAGGTGAGGTTCTTCTCTCTCCTAACAAAGTTCTCCTGGCTAAAAATGAAGACCCCAAAACAGGTGGTCTCCCTGGAAGATTGTTCCACTTCCTTGGGATCCATCCCTGTGTCCAGTTACCACCCTGAAAGCCTACTTAGGTAGAACTTCCACTACAACCACAGGGCCCTTATTTATTAGAGAACACGGAGGAACTATTACCCTTAAGGGAATCAGACAACAAATTCTTTATTTTATTAAACAAGCTAATCCTGCATCATTCCCACATGTCATGATATTAGAGCTGTGGCTACCTCAATTATTTTATTTTTTTTTCCACCATATGAAATTTGGTGAGCTCTCAAAATATACGGGTTGGAAGTCCCCTAAAGTTTTCAAGCGCCACTACCTAAAACCTTTAGAGGCTCTTAGATTTGCCACGGTAGCTGCAGGGAATATAGTTCCTTCTGAAGGTACTGAGTCCTAATCACAACGTCTTGCTCTATCCTCTTTCCCTCCTGCCTGGCTTACCTGTTGTTCCTACCTGTTTTGTTACTATACACCCTTATGGTGTATTATTTTATTATTCAATTGTTCAATTTCACAAATTGTTTTCATTACACTTGTTTTTAATCCCCGAGCTGATTTTATTTTGCATTTTTGATTACCAAGCTGGATTCCCACTATTCATATCTGTTGCATTCTACCTACAGGTTTCATTATTGATTGTTTCCCATGTCTTTTTATCACTGTCATATACAGTACATGTTAATCTCTTTTTCCGGGTTTCCACATCCCTCTTTTTTTATATTAAACTTATCAGCTCTGTTATTTTGTGTTATTCCCTCTTCAGGTAGTTAGCCATATTGGGTCCCCATTCTCTGGTACGATTTCACTGGGCGACACGGGTCGGAGCCCAGAAAAGGGATTTTGACAAAGGAAAAATCTATTTCTGGGCGAGAGACCCGTGTCGCCCAGTGAACCCACCCGTCCCTCCCTAATTGGGCCCCAATCTGGGGTGCTAGAAGGAGTGACGTCACTGGCGTGGGATTGATAGTAGTGGTGGGATTTTGAACGGCACCTCGCTGTTCGGGGATTTTGACAGGAGATATCTAAATGGTGCGAGGCCTCTGGTTGTGATTTATCACGCCCCAGTATTATATCGACACCTTATATTGGTGAATGAGCTGGGTTCAACCTGGCATCCCTATGCAATTTTTTCTCTGGTAATATATAGCAGTTATATACCTTAGAAATGGTGCTAAAGGAGCATTTCACTGGGCGACACGGGTCTCTCGCCCAGAAATAGATTTTTCCTTCGTCAAAATCCCTTATATATATATATATATATATATATATATATATATATATATATATATATATATATATATATATATATATATATATATATATATATATATATATATATATATATATATATATATATATATATATTATATATATATATATATATATATATATATATATATATATATATATATATATATATATATATATATATATATATATATATATATATATATATATATATATATATATATATATTATATATATATATATATATATATTATATATATATTATATATATATTATATATATATATATATATATATATATATATATATATATATATATATATATATATATATATATATATATATATATATATATATATATATATATATATATTATATATATATATATATATATATATATATATATATATATATATATATATATATTATATATATATATATATATATATATATATATATATATATTATATATATATATATATATATATATATATATATATATATATATATATATATATATATATATATATATATATATATATATATATATATATATATATATATATATATATATATATATATATATATATATATATATATATATATATATATATATGTATGTATGTATGTATGTATGTATGTTTGTATATATATATATATATATATATATATATATATATATATATATATATATATATATATATATATATATATATATATATATATATATATATACAGGTGGGGGTGTACTCACCAGCGCCATCTGTGGTCAGGTACTCCAGTACTTCTTGTCAACAAGACCTCAATTTTTTCCTCTGTCGTGCCACCGGCAAGACCTACATGGATACGCTGTTGATTTTGGAGTCTTTTGTTCACGATTTGGTGAAGTATTTGCTCTGAAATTTAGCCTTCGCTGTACAGGAACCTTTAGCCTTAGCTTAGCAAGCTTTTGGTATTAATTTGATTCATTGGTTAACGATCTTTGCTTTACTTTGGAATTCCCCCTTTGACTACTTCTAGAATTCAAGATGTCTGACACTTCCCAAGTTCCTAAATATAGGCGATGTAGTGTTAGGACTTGTAATAGGCGTCTTCCGAAGGCCTCTGTTGATCCTCACACCGTATGTTCCAATTGTAGGGGAAAATCCTGTCAATTGGAAGATCGATGTGGGGAATGTGCTGGGCTTTCGGAATTCGATTTTATGAATTCCTCAGATATACTCGTAGGTTAGAGAAGGAGAGAGATAGAAGGAGTTCTTCTCGCTCTTTGGATATTTCCTCTCCCCATGCCCCTCAACCTTTTCCTTCCCCTGTGGTGGTGACCCCCGAACCTGCTACGAGTGCTCAGCCTGCAATGGCTGATATGTTGCGTGCCATTCAGGCTCTCGGTGATAAGGTGGAGTCGTTGGTTAGTGACCGCAATCAGCTCTTGGCGGATGTCAGAGAGCTGAAAGCGAAGAGTGCAGTGGGAAGTGTTAGTGCTAGTGCTGTGCATAGTGTCAGTGTCAGTGTTGCGCATGAGGATACATCTGTGCGTGCCAGTCGTCCTCCCAGTCCGGGACCTCTTGCAAGCTCCCAAGCCCAGGGGAGAAGCAATGTCGAAGGACCAAAGGGTTCGGCAGGCCTTGATCGGCGCACAGATGTACCCTCAGTGGTTGCGGACGTATCTGCTAAGGATCGTCCCTTCCACTCCCAGACGAATGAGCCCTTACATTCCTCGTCTGTGGAAGAGGTTTCCAGGAGGAAACGGTGGACTAAGGTCTCACGACCACTCAAACGTAAGGTCCCTTCCGAGCTAGTCCAACGGCCCAGGTGTAGCCACTGGGTCAGTTCGGACTCGCCGCAGTCATCTGATGACTGCACACCTCCTAAGAGAGGTAGAGTGGTCCCTCAACAGGCCTCTGCTCCAACCACAGTAGACCCTAAGTGGTCCATGCTGCAGACTATGCAGTCTCAGCTTGCGGCTTTTATGCAGGAGTATCAGGCAGAGAAGGTTAACACCCCTCCTCCTGTGAGAGCTCCTCCACCGTTGCGCAGTCCTCACTGCCAGACGCATGTTCGTGCTGCACCTTCTGCTTACATGCGTGAGCTGCCGCATCGGGAGTTGCCGGGTTCCAGCACTTTGCGGCATTCTCCTCAGCCCATGCAGCATGCTCTGCAGACCTTACAGCATGCTCCGCATACCATGCAGCATGAGCCGCATTCCATGCAGCATGAGCCTCATACCATGCAGCATGAGCCTCATCCCATGCAGCATGAGCCGCATACCATGCAGCATGAGCCGCATCCCATGCAGCATGAGCCTCATACCATGCAGCATGAGCCTCATCCCATGCAGCATGAGCCGCATGCCATGCAGAATGAGCCGCATGCCATGCAGCATGAGCCGCATGCCTTACAGCATGCTCTGCATACCACACCGCATGCTCCTCAGCCCACCGCAGACCCTCCCTCACGCCGGCCCTCTGCTTTTGTTGTTACCAGCTCACAGTCTGTCCAGCAGAGGCATGATGATGGATCCGCAGGTACGCATGCACCCGTTCTGCAGGATTCAGCCGTTCAGCTTGCTGCTCTGCCTTTGCCTCTTACAACTCAACTGTCGGGTGAGGAGGTTTCTGAGGATGAAGCTGCTCATCTAGATGATCCTCATTCTGATGTTGAAGGACACAAGTCTTCGCCACCCTCCTTAGACTTCCGCAAAGTCCTTGCTTTGTTCAGAGAGTTGTACCCTGAACACTTTGTGTCTGCAACCCCTCGTTCTCCTCCCTCCGAGTTTGCTCTGGGCATGCAGTCTACTGCGCCTGCCTTTACCAAGCTTGTTCTCGCCAGATCATCTAGGAGAGCTTTGAGGGTTATGGGGGATTGGTTGCAGTCCAAGAAGCAACTGGGAAGGACCTCTTTTGTGTTTCCTCCTCCCAAGCTGGCTTCTAAGTCGGGCGTCTGGTATGCCACGGGAGAGGAACCTGGCTTGGGGGTTCCTGCCTCTGCCCAGGCCGACTTCTCAAGTCTGGTTGACTCTCCCCGCAGGTTGGCTATGAGACGTTCGAAGATCTGCTGGTCCTCTTCAGATCTTGATCACTTGTTAAAGGGAGTCTTTCGTGCCTTCGAGATATTCAACTTCCTCGATTGGTGTCTGGGAGCCTTAAGCAGGAAGACTGCCCCTTCTGACAAGGACTCAGCCATGCTGATCATGTCCAGCATGGACAAGGCAATACGAGATGGGTCTGGCGAGCTTGCGGCTTCTTATGTATCAGGGGTCCTCAAGAAAAGAGAACATCTGTGCTCCTTCTTATCTGCTGGTATCACCCCTTGCCAGAGGTCAGAGTTGCTGTTTGCTCCTCTTTCCAAGTGTCTGTTTCCGGAGGAGTTAATTAAGGGGATGGCTGCCTCTCTTCTCCAGAAGGATACGCATGACCTCATGGCTTCTTCTGCACGTAAGGCTAAGACCTTACCTTCCGTGACTAAACCTTACCGCCCCCTAGCAGTTGATACACCTGCTTCCAGGTTCATCCCGCCCTTTCGTGGCAGAACCTCCAGCAGAGGAGGTACCCGTGCAGACAGTCACCGTGGCAAGTCCAAGAAGGGTTCCAAGTCCACAAGAGGCAAGTTTTGACTGCCCTCCTCTCCAGACAGCTTTAGGAGCCAGACTCAAGACCTTCTGGCAAGCTTGGGAGAGCAGAGGTGCAGACGCTCAGTCTGTGAAGTGGCTGAGGGAGGGATACAGAATTCCGTTCTGCCGCAATCCCCCTCTAGCTACATCTCCCATCAACCTCTCTCCCAACTACAAGGAGAAGGACAAGAGGCTAGCGTTGCAACAAGAGGTGTCGCTCTTGCTACAGAAGGAGGCAGTGGTCATAGTCCGGGACCATCAATCCCCGGGCTTTTACAACCGTCTCTTCCTGGTAGCCAAGAAGACAGGAGGTTGGAGACCGGTGCTGGACGTCAGTGCGCTCAATGCTTATGTCACCAAGCAGACGTTCACGATGGAGACGACGAAGTCGGTCCTAGCAGCGGTCAGGCAGGAGGACTGGATGGTCTCGTTAGACCTGAAAGACGCATACTTTCACGTCCCCATCCATCCAGACTCCCAACCTTTCCTGAGATTCGTCTATGGAAAGGTTGTGTACCAATTCCAAGCCCTGTGCTTTGGCCTAAGCACGGCACCTCTTGTGTTTACGCGACTGATGAGGAATATTGCGAAATTCCTTCACTTGGCAGACATCAGAGCCTCCCTCTATTTAGACGACTGGCTTTTAAGAGCTCCCACAAGTCGTCGCTGTCTGGAGAATCTCAGATGGACTATGGATCTGACCAAGGAACTGGGCCTCCTGGTCAATTTAGAGAAGTCCCAGCTCGTCCCATCCCAGACCATTATTTACCTGGGTATGGAGATTCAGAGTCGAGCTTTTCGGGCTTTTCCGTCGGCCCCAAGGATCAACCAAGCCCTAGAGTGCATCCTGAGCATGCTGAGAAGGAACCGATGCTCAGTAAGGCAGTGGATGAGTCTAACAGGGACACTTTCATCGCTGGCCCTGTTCATCGAGTTAGGGAGACTCCACCTCCGCCCCCTTCAGTATCATCTGGCTGCTCACTGGATCAAGGACATGACGCTAGAGATGGTCTCAATTCCTGTTTCCGAAGAGATGAGGTCTACTCTAACGTGGTGGAAGAACAGCATTCTTCTCAAGGAAGGTCTTTCGTTAGCTGTTCAGACCCCCGACCACCGTCTCTTCTCGGACGCATCAGACTCGGGCTGGGGTGCGACATTGGACGGACAGGAATGCTCGGGAACATGGAATCAGGAGCAAAGGACACTTCACATCAATTGCAAGGAGTTGTTGGCGGTTCATCTGTCCTTAAAGAACTTCAAGTCCCTCCAGCTAAACAAGGTGGTGGAGGTGAACTCCGACAACACCACAGCCTTGGCTTACATCTCCAAGCAAGGGGGGACTCATTCGAGGAAGTTGTTCGAGATCGCAAGGGACCTCCTCATCTGGTCAAAAGATCGAAGGCTCACGCTGGTAACGAGGTTCATTCAGGGCGATATGAATGTCATGGCAGATCGCCTCAGCCGGAAGGGTCAGGTCATCCCCACAGAGTGGACCCTTCACAAGGATGTTTGCAGCAGACTTTGGTCCCTGTGGGGTCAGCCAACCATAGATCTGTTCGCTACCTCGATGACCAAGAGGCTCCCATTGTATTGTTCTCCGATTCCAGACCCGGCAGCAGTTCACGTGGATGCCTTTCTGCTGGATTGGTCCCATCTCGACCTGTATGCATTCCCGCCGTTCAAGATTGTCAACAGGGTACTTCAGAAATTCGCCTCTCACAAAGGGACACGGCTGACGTTGGTTGCTCCCCTCTGGCCCGCGAGAGAATGGTTCACAGAGGTACTGCAATGGCTGGTCGACGTTCCCAGGACTCTCCCTCTAAGAGTGGACCTTCTGCGTCAACCTCACGTAAAGAAGGTACACCCAAGCCTCCACGCTCTTCGTCTGACTGCCTTCAGACTATCGAAAGACTCTCAAGAGCTAGAGGCTTTTCGAAGGAGGCAGCCAGAGCGATTGCTAGAGCTAGGAGGACATCCACTCTCAGAGTCTATCAATCTAAATGGGAAGTCTTCCGAAGCTGGTGCAAGGCCAATGCAGTTTCCTCAACCAGTACCACTGTAACCCAGATTGCTGACTTCCTGTTACATCTAAGGAACGTTAGATCCCTATCAGCTCCTACGATCAAGGGTTACAGAAGTATGTTGGCAGCGGTTTTCCGCCACAGAGGCTTGGATCTTTCCTCCAACAAAGATCTGCAGGACATCCTTAGGTCTTTTGAGACCTCTAAAGAACGTCGGTTGTCCACTCCAGGCTGGAACCTAGACGTGGTCCTAAGGTTCCTGATGTCATCTAGATTTGAACCGCTCCAATCAGCCTCTTTCAAGGACCTCACATTAAAAACTCTTTTCCTCGTATGCCTAGCAACAGCTAAGAAAGTAAGTGAGATCCACGCCTTCAGCAGGAACATAGGTTTCACATCGGAAACGGCTACATGTTCCTTGCAGCTCGGTTTTTTGGCTAAAAACGAGCTTCCTTCACGTCCTTGGCCTAAATCGTTCGAGATCCCTAGCCTATCCAACTTGGTGGGTAACGAGCTGGAGAGCGTACTTTGCCCAGTCAGAGCTCTTAGGTACTATCTGAAAAGGTCAAAACCTTTACGAGGACAATCAGAAGCCTTATGGTGTGCTGTTAAGAAGCCTTCGCTACCAATGTCTAAGAACGCAGTTTCTTACTACATCAGGCTTCTGATTAGAGAAGCTCATTCTCATATGAAGGAAGAAGACCTTGCTTTACTGAAGGTAAGGACACATGAAGTGAGAGCTGTGGCTACTTCAGTGGCCTTCAAACAGAACCGTTCTCTGCAGAGTGTTATGGATGCAACCTATTGGAGAAGCAAGTCAGTGTTCGCATCATTCTATCTCAAAGATGTCCAGTCTCTTTACGAGAACTGCTACACCCTGGGACCATTCGTAGCAGCGAGTGCAGTAGTAGGTGAGGGCTCAGCCACTACATTCCCATAATCCCATAACCTTTTTAACCTTTCTCTTGATTGCTTTTATTGTTGTTTTTGGGTTGTACGGTCGGCTAAGAAGCCTTCCGCATCCTGGTTGATTTGGCGGGTGGTCAATTCTTTCTTGAGAAGCGCCTACAGTAGGTTAGAGGTTGTGATGAGGTCCTTTAGTATGGGTTGCAGCCCTTTATACTTCAGCACCTAAGAGTCGTTCAGCATCCTAAGAGGACCGCTACGCTCAGTAAGGAAGACGTACTTATTAAAGGCAGAGTAATGGTTCAAGTCGACTTCCTTACCAGGTACTTATTTATTTTATATTGTTATTTTGAATAACTAATAAAAATGAAATACGGGATACTTAGCTTCTTTGTTAACATGTATACTGGTCTCCACCCACCACCCTGGGTGTGAATCAGCTACATGATCATCGGGTAAGATTAATATTGAAAAATGTTATTTTCATTAGTAAAATAAATTTTTGAATATACTTACCCGATGATCATGATTTAAAGGACCCGCCCTTCCTCCCCATAGAGAACCAGTGGACCGAGGAGAAAATTGAGGTCTTGTTGACAAGAAGTACTGGAGTACCTGACCACAGATGGCGCTGGTGAGTACACCCCCACCTGTATAGCGATCGCTGGCGTATCCCGACCGTAGATTTCTGTCGGGCAACGGAGTTGACAGCTACATGATCATCGGGTAAGTATATTCAAAAATTTATTTTACTAATGAAAATAACATATTTATATATATATATATTTATTTTATTTGTTCATTTATTTATTTATCTATTTATTTTTATTTTATTTAAATGGCATGGATATTTCCACATTCGTTATTACTGCCTGCTTAGATAAATGGGAGAAGGAATTACAGCCATCCCAAAGATGGTTTGGACCTTTTTGGCAGAACTACTCTCAAGTGTTGGGTCATCGGAATCCAGGGGGATCCAATCCTTGAGGTGGGACTCTTGGCTTTTGGCTGGAAGCCCATCATTACAGATATGGGGAGGATGATTCCATATATCCTTGGTCTCAGTCCTAACAGGTGGGTTTAGCTTACACCTGTGCCTCTATATCTGTTTTGATGCTATCCTTCAGGTAGGGTATGGAGTGGACCATCTGGGAAGTATACTCTCATTTGGCCGATATTGGAGAATGCAAATTTCCTTTCCAATGCATGATACTTTCTTAAAATTCTCAAGCAGGTAAACCAACAAAACAACTAAAAAAAAGCAAAGAAAATCCCACCCTTAACTATGGACCCTTCAAATACTGACTCCCCATCCCCTGGATTTGCTGACTCATCCCCCCCCGGCACTGTTGACGACTTCTGATAATGTGACCCCCCCCTCCCCCCCGGCACTGTTGACGACTTCTGATAATGGGATAAGGGAAAGTTCTGTTGATGACCTCGGAACGGCAAAGGACCATTCAACTGATATTTCAAAATCGAGTAATTTGGGCAACACGAGGAAACTTCGAATCCTTCATGTTACCCAAATTTCAATAGAGACAAATTATGATGATCTATGTAAAGCATTTGAATGCTATGGATGCATAAAAGAAATAAGGATGAAACTTGAAGCTGAAACATGGGATTCATGGATATCTTACAGTAGTTATGACGAAGCATTAAGTGCAATAAGTAACTTGAATAGTATTAAAATTAATAACTTGAATGTCGTGGCTGCTCTTTGTGATAAGGTACCAAAAGATTTGGATGTGTATAGGCCTGCCTATTGGTTGGAAAAAGACGCAGATTTAGTTATGCCCTTCTGGAGAAATCCAAAACCACCGATGTGGCTTATAGCTGAATCAAAGGGGGTTACAGGGAATTATTTAAAAATATGTAAATTGATTCGGAAAAAAGTAGGAATTATTGCACCAGGCGATATATCTCGTTTGGAAAAAATAGTTTCCTTATCCATGCCAAATCCAGTACACAGTCTGTAATATTGTCCAATATGAAAATAAGTAATGATGACATTAAGTTAGATGTCAAACCCCACCTAAATTTTAGCTACGGAAGGGAGGTAGTTTTTAACAGAGATCTATATGAATTTACAGAGGAGATACTGACCATGTGTCCACTAAATGTATGGAAAGTTCACAAAGTCCCAGGTACATCATTGATAATCCTTACATTCCAGGATGCTGATGTACCTTTTCATATTATTATGGAGAACGAAAGGATTAAAGTAAGACCATTCAAGCAGAAGCCACTGCAATGCTTTAATTGTTTTAAATTTGGGCACCCATCTAAAGTTTGCAAAAATGAGAAGATGTGTGGTATTTTCTCCAAATCTTACCATGGAGAGTGTGCACTTGGAGCCAGGTGTTTAAATTGCAGCTCAAATCACAATCCACAGACAAGAGCTGCGAGCTATATAAGTTGGAGGAAGCTGCCCTCAACAAATCAAACTTAGAACATATAAGTGTGACCCATGCAAAAAGACTTAAATAAATCAAATACATATGCTAAAGCATTAAAATCAAACCAACATAGTACTGCCAATAGCTCAAAAAAAAGTATACCATCTGATAAAATGTCAAATAACGAGGTAATCATATTACCTTCTGAGGCTTTACCACGGTGTATTAATACTAAGGCATTGCCCATTGCTGTACAGCCTTCATCCCCCATTACAAAAAATAGTACAAACCTCTCTCAGGCCATGTCCTTGCCTGATCTGATGGAGGTTCCACTTAAGACCAACTTACCTGATGCACCCGTAGTGGAAAAGTTGCAAAAACCTCGAATCCCACCATCTATTAATCGTAGAAGAGAGAGAGACCTCCATCTCTCTCTCCACCCTCCATTAGAAGCGTTAAGGTTATGACATCAAATAAATTTGATGTTTTGTCTGTTGATGTTTCTATTGAACCAGAAGATGAACTGAATAAATCAGAAATTCAAGTTGAGGTCCACCATCCACCTCAACAAATAGATCAAAAGGATGCAAAGAAAAACACAAACGTAAAACCTAACATAACAAGACCACTTCTGAAGAAACCTACAGGTAATAATGTTAGATTAAAAAATGCTAATGGGAAGACCTCATCTAAGATGTCTTCCAGAAATAATCCATAGTTTTCTCCTCCATTTTGCAATGGAACTGTCAGTGTTTGAGGGCAAAATATGAAGAACTCAAGCTCCTAATTCATGAAAATTCCCCCATAATTGTATGTCTACAGAAAACTATGCTTGATTCTAACACTCCTAGTCCTCGAGAATGTTAGTTATAGAACACCATATAATCAACCAGCAGGGAGCCATGATATAGGGAGAAAATATACAATATGCTCTCTGTACTTACCTCCAAATGATAATATTTTATATAATAATTTAGCAGAGGTCATTCAACAACTCCCTCAACCTTTTCTCTTACTGGGAGATATGAATGGTAGATATCCTTTATGGGGTGATGTTTTGGCCAACACAAGGGGCAATATTATCTCATCAATTGTGGAGAATGAGGATGTGGGACTTCTTAATACAGGAGAGCCCATGCACTTCCATGTTCAGACAGGTACCTTGTCATGCATTGACATTTCAATTGCAAGCTCTAACTGCCTTCTTGATTTTGATTTGAGGACATTAGCTGATTGGCACGCTAGTGATCATGCACCAATCATTATAAACCCCAACAAGGTCCCGCCTTTTCAAAGATCGCCACGATGGAATCTTGACAAGGCAGATTGGGTTAAATTTTCTGAGCTAAGTGAAATCGAAGGGAGAGCAGGACAGTTTGAAAGTATTGATGATGCCATAGACCTACTGAATGGAACTCTCCATACAGCAGGAATCAATTCGATTCCCAAAACCGCAGGACTATTCAAAAGACGACCAGTCCCATGGTGGTCTTCAGAATTAACAGCCTTGCACAGAGCCACCAGAAAATCCCTGACTAGATTGCGTAGACGCCGTACGGATGAAAATTTGATATCATACAAAAAGTGTAGAGCACAGTTCCGTCGTGCTATGAAAGAAGCTAGACGCCAATCTTGGGTGGCTTTTGTTTCCTCCATTAATAGTAGAACACTACCATCTTCTGTATGGAGGAAAATAAAAAAGATTGCAGGCAAATTTACCCCAAACCCACCACCAGTGTTGAAAGTGAATGGTCAGTATGTGACTGAAGGAAATGAAGTTAGCAATGCCCTGGCTGACCATTTTTCAAATGTATTGTGCAAGAGTGTAGCAGCTCCTGGTCACTAGTACAGGAGCATTGAAGAAAAGAAAATTTTAAATTTTGCAACAGGAAGGGAAAAATCTTATAATTCTCCTTTTACTGAAAGAGAACTTGATTCCGCACTCGCTACTTGCAACGATAAAACCCCTGGACCCGATGGAATTCCATATGCAATGGTTAAACATGTACATTTTAATACAAAGTTATTTATTTGAAGTATTATTAATAGAATATGGCATGATCATAGTTACCAAAGTGTTTGGGAACTTGCCATTATTTTAGCCTTTTTAAAACCCGGTAAGGACAAGTTTTTAACAGCAAACTATTGACCTATTGCATTGACTTCTTGTTTATGTAAAATCATGGAGAAGATGGTCAATGCAGGGTTGATGTGGTACCTTGAAAAGAAGGGTATTTTATCACCGATTCAATGTGGTTTCAGAAAAATGCACTCAACAACTGTTGTGTTAATAAGACTTGAGTCCTCTATTTGTGAAACCTTTGCTTCCAAACAGCACCATGTGACAGTTTTTTTTTTTTACCTTGAAAAGGTATATGATACCACATGGAGATATGGTATACTTGAAACAATTTATGAATTGGGATTAAAAGGAGAACTACCACTATTCATTCAGTCATTTCTTTCGCATAGAGTTTTTCAAGTGAGAGTGGGGGAAACTCTATCAGAGAGTAAGTGTCAGGAAGAAGGAGTTCCTCAGGGGAGTGGGCTGAGTGTAATCCTATTTGCACTAGCAATTAATGGGATATCCTCAGTCATTCCCCGGGATGTTCTCTCAACATTACAGTGAGCCCTCGTTTATCGCGGTAGATAGGTTCCAGACCTGACCGCGATAGGTGAAAATCCGCGAAGTAGTGACACCATATTTACGTATTTATTTAACATGTATATTCAGACTTTTAAAACCTTCCCTTGTACGTAGTACTGTCAACAAACTACCCTTTAATGTACAGAACACTTAATGCATGTACTACAGTACCCTAAACTAAAACAGGCACAAATATTAAAGGTGATTTTATATCATGCGTTTCCTAAACACGCCAAAAAGCACGATAAAAAATGGCAACCAATGTCTTGTGTACGTTTATCTCTGATCATAATGAAGAAACAAACGCATTTACACATCTGTGTATAGGTTAGTTTTTGCATCGATTATATTGATTATTCAGTACAGTATGTTGATTTTGTTATTACCAATGTTTTACTTAATTTTTCTTAGGACTTCCAAATGAAATGTTTTTCTTTATGACGCCGCCTGAAACGACGGCGTCATAAAGTACGCTCAGTAAACAAACGAAGGCATTTAACGCTCATGATGAAAGTGATAAATAAGGGATTTTGACGTAGGAAAAATCTATTTCTGGGCGAAGGACCTGTGCCGCCCAGTGAATAAGCTCCATTTAGCACTTATTCTTAGGTAATTTACTGCTAAATATACCAGAGAAAAAATGTAAAGGAGTGCTAGGTTAACTAGCTCGCTCACCTATTGGTGTCGGTATAAAATTGGGCGTATATTCCAGAGGTCCCGCACTATTTAGATTAATCCACGACAGAGAACCCCAATAGAGGAGAGCCGTTCAACCTCACTCGGTACTACTAACAATGCATCCGCTCAGAACCCAACTCCTTAGCACCCAAAGTTTGGGGACTCCAAGGGAGAGGAGCTGGGAGGGTTCACTGGGCGGCACAGGTCCTTCGCCCAGAAATAGATTTTTCCTACGTCAAAATCCCTTTTCTGGGCTCGAACCTGTGCCGCCCAGTGAATCTATACAAGAGAAAAATGTCACCAAACTTGCAAAATAAAGGAAAAAACATAAGCGTAAGAGAAATACAGGATGCTTTAATCAGAGATGAGTACCAAAAAACAATTATAAGGGTATCTTAAATATGAACATAAATCCAATAAGGTAGGTATAATAATGCCGTGAGTGATAATATATACAGATACTCAGGAGCATAAAATTTACAAATATAATAACAGTATTCAGGTACGAGACCAACGAATACAATAGGGTATAAATGAGGCAGGTAAGAGGGAGAGATAAAGAGTCAAGGCATTAACCTGTGAGTTACTCGGGAGTAACTACGCTCCCTGCGGCTACTGTAGAAAATTTTAGGGCTTCCAAATGTTTAAGGTAGTGTTTCTTGAACACTGACGGTGATTTCCACCCTGTATACCTGGAAAGGTCTGTAAAATTCATGTGGTGAAAGAAGTTCACCGAGGTGGCAACCGCCCTGATATCATGTGCAAGAGGAAAAGAGTCAGGGTTAGCTTGTTTAATAAAATACAAAATTTGTTGCCTGATCCCTTTAATAGTAATGGTACCGCCTTGTTCTCTAACGAATAGAGGCCCCGAGGAGTTAGAGGAGGTCCGGGATAAATAAGACCTAAGAGTAGTGACAGGGCACAGCGACGGATCTTGCGTGAGGGGAACAATTTTCCAGGAGGTCCATCTGTTTTGAGGGTCTTCATTCTTAGCCAAAAAGAATTTGTTAGGAGAAAGAAGGACCTCTCCTGAAGGCAGAAAGTCAATATGACCCGGGTCTCTCGACAAGGCTGCCAATTCAGAAATTCTTGCCCCGGAAGCCAAGCTCACTAGGAAAAGTGTTTTCCTGAGAAGGGGCATGTAATCACAAGAACTGTTAATGGTATCAGAAGCCAATTTGAGTACGTCATTAAGGAACCAGGTCACCGGGGTAGGACGAGTAACCGGTTTCAGTCTGGCACAAGCTTTCGGAATTGGAGCTAACAAAGAGTCGGTTAAGTCTATGTTAAAACCCACTAGGAAGATCTTTTTCAAAGCCGATTTAATAGTGGTGATAGTATTGGCTGCCAGGCCTGATTCTAATAAAGATCTAAAGAAAGTGACTGTAAGGTTCAAGTTCATACAGTTCACGTCTGAGTCTATTAAAAATTTTGCCAACTTTTTAACTGCAGAGTCATACTGGCGGATGGTGGAATCCCGTTTATCCGATTCTAGGAACAAGGTGTTTTGAGGATCAATATTGGCACCATGCATAGCCGCAAACTTCATAAAGTCCATAAAGTTAGGGCGCTCTGAATGTTTGAGAAAGCGTACACAACGCGTGTTTGTACTATCTGAGACAGAACCGGATTGGGTATCGGGTGAGGGTATAGTCTCAACTCCCGCAGGAGAGGATACCAGTTGCTCTTGGGCCAGTTGGGTGCGACCAAGGCTACTTGTCCCTTGAAGGATCTCAGTTTGTCTAGAACTTTCAGCAAAAGATTCACCGGGGGAAAGAGATAAATCTTTTCCCAGTTGTCCCAATTCTGTGACATGGCGTCTGTGGCGTAAGCCTGAGGGTCTAGATTGGGAGCCACATATACTCTCAATTTGTGGTTGGATTCCGTGGCGAAGAGGTCCACTTGGAGACCGGGAACCTGAGAGAGAATCCACCGAAATGACTTTAGATCGAGTGACCATTCCGATTCTAGAGGGGAGGTCCGGGACAGGGCGTCTGCCACTACATTCCGGACTCCCGCCAGGTGGACAGCTGAAAGATGCCAACGGTTCGAGGCTGCTAGGGAGAATATGGCTACTAGAACATGGTTCAGAGGCCCTGACTTTGACCCGCCTCTGTTGAGGCAGCGGACCACCACTTCGCTGTCGAGGACCAGACGAAGGTGTTGTTTCTTGGGAAGAGCGAGACGTTTCAGGGTTAGAAGAACTGCCATGGCCTCTAGCACATTGATGTGAAAATGGCGGAACAAGGGAGTCCAAAGACCTTGAACTTTCTTGAGCTGAGAATAGCCGCCCCAACCTGATAAGGATGCGTCTGTGTGAATGATTAATTCCGGAGGCGGAAATCGAAGGGGAACTGACTTTGACAGACTGTTTGCTCTTGTCCAAGGAAGAAGTCTTTCCCGTAGAATGGGAGGAAGGCGGACTTTCCTGTCCCGGAGCTTCCGGTTCGCCCTCGAACGCCAGACACGATTGATATCTTTCAATTTTGCCTTCAGAAGAAGATCCGTCACTGAGGCAAACTGAAGGGACCCCAGAATCTTCTCTTGGAGTCGTCTGGAACTTACTTTGTCTTGGAGAAAGCGTTTGGTGTTCCTTGCAATCTCTAACCTCTTGGGTCTGGGAAGACACAGAGTATGAGATATAAGATCCCATTGCAGGCCGAGCCATTGGAACTTCGATTTTGGAAGAAGACGGGACTTCTTGAAGTTGATCTGGAAGCCTAGAGATTGAAGATAATGGATGGCTTTGTGAGTGGCTTTTAGGCAATTTTGGGAGGTGTCTGACCAAATGAGCCAGTCGTCCAGATAGGCTACTACTTGAATCCCTTGATTCCTGAGTTCCTGAACAGCGACTTCTGCTAGCTTTGTGAAGATCCTTGGGGCAATGTTGAGCCCGAAAGGCATCACCTTGAAGGAGTAACTTTTGTCCCCTAAGCGAAAGCCTAGGTACGGACGGAAGTGTCTCGCTCTCGGGACGTGATAGTAGGCGTCTGTAAGATCGATAGAGGTGGTGACGGCCAAACGGGGAAGTAAGGTCCGCACCTGCGAGACGGTAAGCATTCGAAACTTGTCGCATTGAATGGACAAGTTGAGAAGGGATAGGTCTAGAATCACTCTTCTCTTGTCTGAATCCTTCTTCGGGACACTGAACAGCCGACCTTGAAACTTCAGATGTTTCGTTTCTTGTATGGCGTTCTTTTGTAAAAGATCCTGGACAAATTCGACCAGGTCCGGAGTGGAATGTTGACGAAATTTGTTCGGAGGAGGAGGTCCTTGAATCCAACTCCACCCCAGTCCCTTGGAGATGATACTGAACGCCCAGGGACTAAACCTCCATTTGTTGCGGAAGGCATAGAGCCTCCCCCCTACCTGCTGCACCTCAGTATTGGTTTGAGGAGTTGCCTCCACGTCCGCCTCGGAAGTTCTTTCCTCTGCGAAAGGCTCTTCCCCTGCCTTTGTTCTGGTTAGAGCCACGGTGGTAGCCTCTACCTCTACCATAACTCTGGGAAGAGCTATGAGCCTCGTAGGACTGGTTAAAGGCAGGGGCAGTGGCGGAGGCACCAGAAAGCTGGCTCTTAGGTAGCAGAACGGTGACATAGTCATCCGAAGGAGCCCGAGAGGTGGAAGGCTGTGCAGGGACAACAGAAGATGGAGGAAGAGGCAGCCGGAAGTTGGATGAAGCACTCTGTTGTTGCCTGAACTGGGTGGAGGTATATGGTCTAAGCTTCTTCCTACCCCGGGCTTGATAATTTGCGGGGTCATACTTGCGTTTAGGGGTCAAACCCCAACGGGCTTTAAGGCTCTGATTAACCCTAGTGGCCTCCGCCAAGACTTCCTCTACGAGATCCTCGGGGAAGAGATTTGAACCCCAACAGGAGGACCGGATGAGTTTATTAGGTTCATGCCTAATCGTCGCCTCAGCTAGAACATGCTTGCGACATCTGCGTTTAGCAGTAGCGAAGTCATACAAGTCATAATATAAAGACTGTAATGTAGCCTTGTTGAGAGACTTAAAAATACTCTCCGTATCGTAAGTCAAGGCTATCGACTCCGTGGATGTGGCCAGGTTTAGAGTACGGCCCACACGTAGGCGGGAATCATATTCCTGTTTAATGAGGGATTCCGGGAGACGGGGAAGCTTCTCACTAAACAAGACTGAGGCACAGTCTGCTGCAAGCTTGCCGGAGGTAAAGGTGGTATGGACGTTGTCCCAACACTCAATACCTGAGGGAAGAAGGAGGGAGATTGGATCCACCTCTCGGATGGGAGGCAAGGGCTTCTCCTCCAGAGCATATTGAAAGGCAAGCTCTGCCACCTTATTGACGCATGGAGTCAAGGTGTTCTTGTCCATTAAGAACATCGTAAAGGAGCTTTTATAAGGCGTCAGCATGGTGTTAGTGCAGCCGATGTCATTCAAAAATCTGGCCCAAACAGATTGGGCTTGCTCCTTCGGGAAGATGACCGTCTCTTTGGGGACCTTGTCTAATCGGACTGAAGCTTCCTCGGTAAGTCTGGCATAACCATGAAATGGAAATGCCAGACCCGGAGGAAAGAATTCAAAGTCCTCTAGAGGCCGAGTGCCAAGGCCCTCTAGAGTCAACATTCCGTCTGAGAACGGGGAATGAAGAGCCATCCGCCAGGGGTTGTTCTTGGCAAACGGCGGGAGCTTAGAGGCATCCGGGATGAGAGAGCTTTGGACTCTCTCCGGAGCTCCTTGCTCTAAAGCCCCAATTCTCTGACCGAAGTTAGAGAACATCGTGTCCATCCTCGACTGCATCTCCGAAACCAACTTTGCCTGCATCTCCGACACGATGCGAAGCATGGCTGATTCGGAAAGGCCCGGGCTAGCAGCAGGAGGGGCGGAAGGAACTCCCGGGTCGTGAGACTTAGAGGAGGAACCAGAGGTCTTTGAAGACGGGTTCGAACAATGCTTAGAGCCATGAGAAGACTTGTGAGGCTTGTGAGCTTTGGGTAAGGTCCTTGAAGTAGACTTATCCTTAGGGGAAACCGGGTATGAACGTTGAGACGAATCACGGTCCCCAGACAATCCAAGAAAAGAAGAGCGATCAGAAGAAGAAGAAAGAGCGGGGCTGAGGATAGGAATCTCAGCGCCGGACACACCTGCCTCACTTACCACCCTACCTGTATCCGGCTCGTCTAGCAACATTGGTTCGACGTCCAGGTTCATGGAGGCAACATTGTCCTCCAGACCTCCGGGGGCGTCCGATGGATCTTGCTCTGAGTCGATGAGACCCGTTATAGTGGCATCAATGTGGGCAATGATGGGAGCTGCCACATGCCTAGCCACAGCAGATGAAGACTTGGCGTTGGGGTAAACCATGGTGCAGTAGTCCTCAGATAGGACGTACGGCCGCTTAGACTTCACATTCCGGGCAAACCCACCAACCCACACCTTCAGTGTGGCCCGAGCCGCCGACTTTTGCTCCGGGGATGCCTGAAATAATAGTGGGAATTATAAAAGGGAGACTCCCAATGGTCCTTCAAGACCATAGATATCTTACTAATAGTAAATAAAATAAGAAGGCAATATAGCCAACGGGACTCACCGAGTCAGATCCAAGGGTAGTGATGAGGTCGAAGCAAATCACACAGTTATCCGGGTGCCATACCACAACGTCTTCCAGTTGAACCCCACAAGGGGCGTGAGATCGGCAGACGGAGTGGCCACAAGGCTGGTGCAGAACAGCTGCACAGGCCGGCGTCAGACAATGCACCATCTATAAAAAGAATAGTATATGAGAAACTGTAATTCTCTTAAGCAGGGGCGGGTCTGGAGGACCCGGGCCTAACATAGGTCTAACACAAGAAAGGAGCTTAACTGTACTATTCTTTAAGTAGGGGCGGGTCCGGAGGACCCGGGCCTAACATAGGTCTAACACAAGATTAGAGCTTAACTGTACTATTCTTTAAGTAGGGGCGGGTCCGGAGGACCCGGGCCTAACATATGTCTAACACAAGGTTAGAGCTTAACTGTAATATTCTTACATAGGGGCGGGACCGGAGGTCCCGGGCCTAACATATGTCTAACACAAGGTTAGAGCTTAACTGTAATATTCTTACATAGGGGCGCGGGCCTAAACATATGTCTAACTCAAGGTTAGAGCTTAATTGTAATATTCTTACATAGGGGCGGGACCGGAGGTCCCGGGCCTAAACATAAGTCTAACTTGAAACTAAAGTATTAGCCATCCATTCCGGTCAAGCCGGGAGCATAAAAAAGGATGCAATAACAAGGAATAAAGACACATGGTGTCTAATTTCCCGGGGCGGGGTAGACCCCGGGCCGGGAAATAAAGGTATATCCAATACCAATTCCTTTAGGGACTCCGGGGTAGTGATCTGTCATATATAATCATCATAGGAAATGTTATAAAATAATAGGGGGGCAGAACTGTAGCTAAGAACTGCCAATCGAACCCGGAGGGTTTCGTATAACATAAGCCAGAATGAAAAGTGAATATAAAATAGGGTGCACCGGGATCCAACTCTGTTGACCGGTGGCCAACCAGACTAGACAGAGACGAACCCGCCGGGCCACCCGGAGGACAAGTCCATAAACACTTAACTACCCCCTCTAAAAGGGGGGAAGGCAACGGTCCCTTAGTGGAGGGGGGAGAAGCCTAGCCTCCCACCTAGCTAGAGGGGGAGCGTGGGGGAGGATCACGTGATACGAGGCAGCAGGGCTACCAACTGACGATCCCCAACCAGACAGATCAAACGGAGTAATGGCACAAATATTCATTATAATAATAATAATAGCGTTAATTTATATGAATAAACACACAGAAAATTTTTGGGCAAGGCATGCAACATAATAATTAAATCACAAAAGACACACCTGATGGCTAAAAATAACATTGCCGCCTTAGCACGAAGGTCGGCAGCCATAACGATACGTAAATGATATCGGCCCAAAAATTGAACCACGAGGATTCTAAACGCTAAATAATGAATATTCACAATAACAAATAATATTTGATAATAAAAATAATACACATAGTAACACCGCAAGAGAAAATAAAAGCTCTCAAAAACAGGAGTACCAACTGTAGTGAAATCAAGCAAGATCGGTATGAACGAAGAGAATAAACTCCTATAATATAAATATTAAACGATCTAGGTTGCTCAAAACACAGTAAAACCCAGCTTGGTACTTAACTTAGACGGTGTCTCCTGGGAAACCGACGAAGAAGCCATAATTAAATGGAAGATAACCAAAAATCGAGAGCACAAGCAAAAATGCGGGTTACTTTACTCGTCGTGCTAAAAGGAGTTGGGTTCTGAGCGGATGCATTGTTAGTAGTACCGAGTGAGGTTGAACGGCTCTCCTCTATTGGGGTTCTCTGTCGTGGATTAATCTAAATAGTGCGGGACCTCTGGAATATACGCCCAATTTTATACCGACACCAATAGGTGAGCGAGCTAGTTAACCTAGCACTCCTTTACATTTTTTCTCTGGTATATTTAGCAGTAAATTACCTAAGAATAAGTGCTAAATGGAGCTTATTCACTGGGCGGCACAGGTTCGAGCCCAGAAAATGATATTACAGTAAAAGCTTTTAGAAAATATGTTATTACAAATATTATTTACCGTATCTATATAAAATCATACCTACGTAGCAAAGCAGGAAAACAATTTACGAGAGAGAGAGAGAGAGAGAGAGAGAGAGAGAGAGAGAGAGAGAGAGAGAGAGAGAGAGAGAGAGAGTTGTTTTACGTACGTAAATGTAAATTTTAAACAAAAAAATAGCTCCATTTCATATAAAATAGATTATTACAAATATTTTACTTTATCATGTTACAGTAGTCTGTATAATACTGTAAAGTTCAGTACAGTATGTTGTTGTTATAGTCGTGGCGATGAAATTCTCACGAAACAAAAACACGGCATTCGATTACAACAGCTGATTCATTCTCTCTCTCTCTCTCTCTCTCTCTCTCTCTCTCTCTCTCTCTCTCTCTCTCTCTCTCTCTCTCTCTCTCTCTTCATGTTATACAATACTTACATATAGATGAAGAAACTAAAATTAGTTTTCTTAGTGTCAATTAAATACGAAACGAAAAAATTATGCCGAGTTTACATTCATTTCAATCGTTGCTAAAAATACGGCATCTGATTTCATCAGCAAACCACTATTTTTTAGGAAACATAATTTTATTCTAGAAAATTGCTACTCTTTAAATAGTTAGTTGCACATTAAGAAAGCATGTACTTTTGTTTTTAAATTTCGGGTGTGTTTTAAAAATCGAGTATTGTTGACTTCTTTTTGTTTTACTTTTGGCTGTGATTAGATCAGCTGACGTCTAGCTGCCGCTCTTGAGAGTGTACGAATACACTAACAAAGTATCGTTTATACCATTTCTTAACTTATTCAAACCGTCTACAGTATACAGTTGATATTACATAGGCACCAATGTGTTATAACCTATCAAATTTTTTTGTTTATTACATTTAAAAACACACACACACACACACACACACACACACACTCTCTCTCTCTCTCTCTCTCTCTCTCTCTCTCTCTCTCTCTCTCTCTCTCTCCTCTCTCTCTCTCTCTCTCTGTGGGCTAATTTTCACTACCTCCCATTCCTTAGCTCTCTCTATCTCTCTAACAAATGATATCTTTGTTGCTCCTCAAAGTTTCATTTATATTGAAAATCAATCATGATTCAATTTTCCTTACTTTCTCCAATCTCGCACCATCGGTCACATCGCTGTATTTTCGAAATTTCCGGAAAATCCGCGATATATGTATATACATGCGTTATGAAAAAAATCCGCGAAGTGGTGAATCCTCGATGGTCGAACCCCGAAGTAGCGAGGGATCACTGTATTTGTGGATGATCGCTCAATATCATTTGCTGGAACTAGAATGGCAATGGTTGAGAGAAAAATACAACTTTCTATTGACAAAATTATCCAGCGGACTGACATGAATGGATTTAAGCTCTCGACAAGTAAAACTACCATTGTCCATTTTTGTCGTATCCGGGGAGTACAGCCAGACCCGGATATATACATTAAAGCTCAACGGATACCATGTGCAAGTGAAGCTAAATTTTTAGGTTTGATATTTGTTTGTAGGCTTACATGGGTTTCTCACTTGAAAGCATTAAAAGCTAAATGTCTTGAGGCTCTGAATATCTTAAAAGTATTGTCCCATACATCATGGGGGGCAGACTGCAATACTATTTTAAAATTATACAAGGCCTTGATTTTTTCCAAAATTAGTTATGGATGTGAAATATACTCTTCAGCCACTCCAAGCTGGTTAAAAATATTAGACTCGATACATCATGCTGGTATTAGATTGTCTACAGGAGCATTTAGAACCTCACCTATTCCAAGTCTCCTTGTTGATGCTGGAGAGTTACCTCTAGACCTTTACCGAATGTCTTCTATTATTCGGTATTGGTTTAGATTGCAAAGACTCCCTAACTCTTTAGCCTTTCAGACTGCAAGCCTTGTAAGACATACATCATACTTTGAGTTGCACCCAAAATCTCCTCAACCTTATGGCTTTCAGGTGAAACAATTATTAAACATTCTGGATATAATTAGAAGTAAGGTACAGTGGTACCTCTACATACGAATTTAATTCGTTCCACAACCAACTTCAGATGTAGAATATGTTCGGATGTAGAAACAAATTTTCCCATAAGAATACATGGTAATTCATTTAATTCGTTCCTCAGCCTAAAAACCCATAATAAATCCTTGATAAATGGCTACACATAATTACACATAACAATAACATAACTGCATAATATGAAAGAAGCATGTAAAAAAGATAATTATAAAGAAATAATAAATAAAAAATGTGTTTTATTGCCACTTTACCTTAGAGACAGCCCAACGCAGGTGTAGGATTTGCTACGCCAGGAGTAGACGGACGATCGGCGAGAAGGTAGACATGGTGTTAACATGTTCTTTAAATAAATACTCTCTCTCTCTCTCTCTCTCTCTCTCTCTCTCTCTCTCTCTCTCTCTCTCTCTCTCTCTCTCTCTGTTCTTCTTCACTGTTAGTGTTAGAGACGTCTATTAATTTTTTCTTAGAGAGAGAGAGAGAGAGAGAGAGAGATTAAACAAAAATGTGTTGTGTACATTTGATTTTTAACAGCGTTAACGAGTTGAAAGACAGTTAAATGTAACTAAAAAACAATATCAGCGAATCTGAATTCCTTTATTAACTAAAACAAATATTGATACAAACACACTCGTGTGCGTATGCGCAAACACACACACACGCACAAGGAGACACGATCGGCGATAAGGTAGAGATGGTGACTGCGATAACATACCGTAACTTACACTACAGAAACTTTAATCTAACTTAGCTTATTTATTTTTTTTTCTATTTTTATATTTCATATTTTTTACATTTTTTTTCTTTTGATTTTTTATTTTCATCACTTTCAGTGACGAGTTACGGTATGCTATCGCAGTCACCATCTCTACCTCCTCCCCGACCGTCTCTCTTACTGCGTAGCAATTTTTGCTCCTGTGTGTGTGTTTGTGCATACGCACACGAGTGTGTTTGTATCAATATTTGTTTTAGTTAATAAAGGAATTCAGATTAGCTGTAATTACTTTCTTAGTTACATTTAATTGTTTTTCAACTCGTTGACGCTGTTAAAAATCATATGTACTCTAAACACATTTTTGTTTAATCCCTCTCTCTCTCTCGGAAAAAAAAAATAATAGACGTCTCTAACACTATAGCAGCGAAGAAGAACGAGAGAGAGAGAGAGAGAGAGAGAGAGAGAGAGAGAGAGAGAGAGAGAGATTTTTATTTAAAGAACATGTTAGTGCTATGTTTAGAGACAAACAGAAAAAGAGAGAAGTCTTATTTAAAAGAGCTTGTTAATGGGTATCTTAGTTTTCTTTGCTTCACTTTTTTCTTTCTTTCTGTTCATCACGCTGGCCCTTCTCACAAATGATCGTTGCCAACAATCTCTTTGTCCTTTATCCCTATCAATAAAAGGTGTTCTATCTCTTCCAGGGTATTGCTATGATGTCTTGTAATAACGGTGATCTCCTTCGATGGTTATTTGCTTTAATGGCTGCCTTCAGCTTGATGATCCTCGAGATCATAGACCTATTCCGGCCATATTATTTAGCCATACAGTATCACTCACATGCACACTGCTCTCATGTTTTTCTATAATTTCTTGCTTCAATTCTAATGAAAGCATTGCCTTCTTCCTGTACTGAAACTTAGCTTCTTAGGCACCATGATTATAGTTAAAATCAAAAAGGAAATGTGAGAAAAGGAAGAAAATAAGCACTGTTAATAACAGACCAAACTGAGGACAACCACACGATACACACAAGAATAGAGAACTGAGCACTCGACACTCAATGGCGTAATGTTTACTTCGTGTGTCGAAATAAAATTCGGGTGTAGAGTCAAAAATTTGCTCGAATTTTACTTCGGATGTTGGAAAATTCGGATGTAGATACATTCGTGTGTAAAGGTTCCACTGTACTTCCATTCAAGGTATCATCAACGCCTCCATGGAAATTACCAGATATATCTTTTTGTAAATACTTTATTGGAGTTAAGAAGAATATGACGGACCTAGAAGCCAGGTCTCTTTTTATGGAACATGTTGAAGAACATAGAGAATTGACTTTTATATATACTGATGGCTCGAAATCTGATGCTGGCGTTGGATTTGGAGTACATAGTATTGGTTTTAATTGTAGAGGTGCACTTCCTCTAATAGCTTCCATATTTACTGCCGAACTGAATGGCATATTAACCGCTATTGAGAAAAGAGCGTTGAAGAAGGAGGGTAATTTTACAATTTTTAGTGATGCAAGGAGTGTCCTTCAAGCTTTAGAAGTTTTTAATTCTAGCAACCCTCTAGTTTTAAAGATTTTAGAATGGCTTTTTATTATTGGACGGAGAGGTTTAATGGTTAGATTTGTTGGGCTCCAGCACATGTAGGTGTGTCTGGGAATGAGAAGGCAGATTTACTGGCAAAGAAGGCTGCATCCGAGTTGCTGCCAAGAAGGTATCCCATTCTGTGTAATGATATCCTACCTAACATCAAGAAATTGCTTTGTAATAAATGGCAACAGCACTGGGATAGTCTAGATGGCAATAAAATGAGAGAAGTAACAAATGTCATATCATCTTGGAGGTATAACATGATGCCCCGAAAATGGGAGACTTCTCTTTGTCGTCTCCGTAATGGTCACACTCGGTTGATACACGAGTTTCTGCTGAAGGGGCAACACCAACCGTATTGTGATGACTGTTTAGTACTTTTAACAGTGAGGCATTTGTTGACCGAGTGCCACAATTATGATAACTTAAGGAATAGATATTTGTTTGAAGCTTGAGGTAAGGGTGGCAGGTTCATCCTTGTCAAGATTCTTGGACATGATGTGTCCTACTATGCAAGTGGCATTTTTAGATTTATTTCAGAAGCAGATCTTCTGAAAACTATCTAACTTTTATAATGACATTCAACTTTTATGGTTTTAATTGAATATTCTTTACTTTTTTGTACATATAAACTAAATGATATCGGCATCAATGACCTTAGATGTCAGGATGCCTGAAAACCTTAAATCAATCAATCAATCAATCCTTCCAATGATGCATCCATGTGGATGATGACTGAGGGTGGAGGCGGTTGCAGAGGTGTTGACCTCTTGAAGTTCTTGGCCTCCGACCATGGCTTGAGAAGTGATCGTAGTCGGATCGGTATTGGTCTTCTTATATCTCTTCGAGCGTTTGATGCGTATCTTCTCCAGACTCCTGATGCATCTTTTAGATGTGCTCTTAGCACTGGGTCTGTCACTGATGCAAACTGAAGGGAGCCCATCACTCTTTTCTGTTGGCATCTTGAAATCCTGTTGAATTTTAGAAGTCTCTTGACAGATCCCGCTATCTCTCTCTTCTTCTTTAATGGAATGGAGAGGTGATGTGACTGTAAGTCCCAATGTATGACTAGCTATTGAAACTTCTGAGCTAGAGATAGTCGAGACTTTTTGGCTTTGATCTTGTATCCTAGATGTTCCAGGAACTGGATCACTTTTTTGGATGCTTGCATGCATTTCGACTCAGATTCTGCCCACACCAGTCAATCGTCCAGATAGGATATCACCTGGACACCTTGTAGGCGTACTTGTTGAACGACTGCTTTTGCAAGCTTTGTGAAGATCCTTGGGGCTACGTTTAGTCCGAAGGTCATGGCTCTGAAAGCGTACTTTCTTTTTTGTAACCTGAATCCTAGGTAGGAGGAGAGTTGGCGATTGATCGGAATGTGCCAATAGGCATCTGCCATGTCTATGGAGACTGTGTATGCCCTTTTGTTGTCCTCTATGAACTTGTTTAGTGGCGACAAATCCTGAATGACTCTTGAGTTTGTCTGAGTCTTTGGGAACACAAAACAGCCCTCCTTGGAATTTGATGGACTTTGCCCTCCTTATCACCCGTTTGCTCAAGAGTTCTCGGGTATATTCTTCCAGAACGGGGGTGGAGTGTTGGAAGAATTGAGGAAATGATGGTGGAGCTGTCTTCCAGCTCCAACCTAGTCCGTTCTTGATTAGGCTGTGGGCCCAGGGATTGAAGGTCCAACGATCCCGGAATAGTCGGAATCTTTCTCCTACTGGAAGCATCTCATTGCTTCTGGTGTCTGGAGGACTTGCCTCCTTGACCGCGTGCTCCCCTACCCCCTCTTCCTCTCGAGGGACATCTAGAGGAATCTCTACTTGACCCCCTACCTTTAGGGCGAAAGGTAGTGGTCTGCCTCTCATAGGCGGGAGTAAAGGCTGGTAACTGAGTCACCACCTGCTGGGGTACCATCTGGTAGGTGGGTTGGTGTTGTGCCACCATCTGTGGCACCGCAGTCATGGGAAATTGTTGTTGTCTAGCAGGGCGAGATGGCACTCTTGGCCTCTTTGTCTTCCTTTTTGGTTGGGGACCCTCATCCGGGGAAGACTTCCTCTTAGCCAACATGCCCCACTTCTGGAGAAGATTTCTATTCTCCGTGGCGGCCTTGTTGACTATTTCTTTGACCACTTCATTTGGGAAGAGGTCTTTCCCCCAGATATTGGAAAATATCAACTTCCTGGGTTCGTGTTTGACCGCATCCGAGGCAAACACGAACTCCCTACAAGCCCTTCTAGCCCTAACAAAGTTATAGAAATCTGTAGTTAGGGTTGCCAAGTGTGTTTTGGCTATGACCGTGAACATATCCGGGGACATCTGTTCACTGGCCGTTGCCTCCAGGGTCACCTGGAGGGACAGAGAGGCAGCAAGCCTCTCCTTCGTATCCTGTTCCCTACGCAGGAGAAATTCAGACAACTTGTGGAGGTTTTCGCTAAACTGACGTCCAGCGATATCAGCCTCCAACTTCCCGACTGAGAAGGTAAGCTGGATGTCCTTTCAGTCCTTATGATCTGTTGGCAGGGCTAGGGAAAGGGGCCTACACTCCTCCAGTGTAGGGCAAGGTTTCCCAGCTTCCACTGCCTTAATCACTTTTTCTGCAAAGGGGAAGGCCATTGTTGCTGGAGCAAGAAAAGAGGGATGTTTCTTTCTCAGGGCCGGCACCTTAGAATTGGTGTAGCCCCTGTCCTTCAGACTGCTGGCTAGCAAAGCCTGAGCCTTCGTATGGTCAAGCACTATGACCTCTTTGGGCTTTGTCTCCTCCTTGGATACAGGTTCCACCCTTAGACGAACGAAGCAGTCAGGATAGGACTCAAAGCTGGGCCAGAACTCAATGTCCTCGATACGGACAGCTCCCAGCTTTTCTGAAATGAAGATCTTGCCGTTCATTATTCGCATATACTCGGCATGCCTCCATGGGTTTACCTCGGAGCATGAGGGAAGATCCTTCATGTTAAGTCTCCAATGAGACCCACGGGCCGCTGCAAGCTAATGAATCTCCTTCCTTAGCGCAGCTTCCCTTTCTTAGCTCTTCTTCTGAAACATCTCCATCATAGCTTTGATGGCAGACAGGGTGTCGTCCGACTTTTCAGGTTGAGGAGCGGAGGACATAGAGGGGCACCGGTTCTGGGGCAGGAACCGATGAAACAGAGACTGCTTCATCCTCTTCCGTGTCTGGAACCAACGTTGACTCCTCATCTCGACTTTCAGCCAGAAGGTCCTTTTCGGTGTCTTCTGACACCTCTGACATCCTCTCATCATCTAGATGGATGTCATTCATCGCATCTGAGACATCAGTATCCACGGCTATCTGGATGCAAGGGATCTCAGGGTGAGGCTGAGGAATAACAGCATCCGCAGATGCTTTAGAGAATAGACAGGCCCTCATACGCTCACTAGGGAGGTAAGGCCCGTGGCATTCTTGTGGAAGCCATGAACCCATCTGCGCAGCTTGTTCTGAGCTGCATCCCTAGACTCATTTGTCTTGGGGTTTTCAAAAGCCTCATTCACCAAGGCTTTGCACACAGTACATACCTGTGGGTTCCAGTATTTGAGAGGTCCCTTGGTGATGGAACAGCGGGAGTGTGTCCTACACTCCAGGTGGCCGCAGAAGTCCCTGCTACGCATGTTGCAGAAGACGCTGCCGCACTTCACATGGTCCTCCTGTAAAGAGAGAAAAATAAAATGAGTATAAAGTAGTCTATCTCACTAGATAAACTAATAAATATTATAATAATATTTTCCATTTTATTTTATTGCATATAGCTTAGGATAGATAAGCTAGAAATGAATTAGGAAAGACACCTACGTGTGTTTCCCGCCCAGCCAATTGCTGTGACCTCCCTCAATATTAACCATAGGGTTATCCTCCTCAGGAGGCCCGGTGGTAGAGTCTAGCCTATGAGGATAGAAGAGTGTAACTAACACCCACTTCCAAAAGGATTAATAATGAGGGTCATTAACAACCGATCATCTATCAGTATATAGAAAGGGAATTCTTTTCCCAATCTTATAAGGTCTCAACAATAGACTGCGCCTGGACACACAGAGTATGTTGGAAAATTTAACTACTGTATACTTTTATACCATAGTTTTCTGTCTGCAGTATGCTCTATACTACAGATGTACTGGCTACTGTATACACATATACCGTAGTTGCCGCCGGCATGTAGCCGGCAAGGCTAGTACCTAAGGCACAATTCAACTGATACGATATTGAAAATTTTTGTGGCCGACGGCCCACCGGATTGCCGGCGGCATACCGGACGCCGGGGGTCACCGGCTGACGGCACACTAGCCCAGACAGCATTCGATGTGACAGGTTAGTGGCCGGTAGACTGAACTCGGCCGGCTCCTGCCGGCTAAGTCATTTGTGTCAGTGAATCATTGGCTGTCGGTCCTCAAGTCTAGCCAGCATCTTGCCGGCAAGGTTAGTGGCCGACAGCCGCCAGTTAGGTTAGTACCTGGTGGCACTAGCCAAGAGAGAGAGAGAAAGTAAAGAGTGAAGGGTGATGTAAGAGCACTGTCTCACTTCCTTCCTCCGAAATGAGGGTTCTAATGGAATGGGAGAATATAAGATAATCAAGCTTCCACCCATCCACCTCCGTTGCTGGTGCCTGCCGGTCATAGGATTTGAATGGCAGCCCAAGGGAAGACTGAAGAACACTCTAAAGTAGATGGATCTTCTGCCGGCAGCTGGACCTGCCGACATAGCTATCCTGGAGCTCTGTGTCCGATTGGGAAGCTGTACGACTAGGCCATACAAGCAGAAGCCCAAGCCGGCCCTACAACCTGCCGGCAAGCGGAGAGATTGCAGGACAACGTCCAAAGGGATGTGATGGCTAGGCCATCACTAAAGGACAGAGTGGGGAGGGGAAAGGGTCCTGTATAAGGTGTGAGAGGAGCCGGCAGCATGTCGGTCCTACCACACCTTGAGGAAGCTCTGTTTCAGTATCGGCGCCATCCTGGGCGGATGGAGAATTCATTCCCCAGCCTAGGGTCTGCCAATACAGTAAGGGGGCCGGCAGTCATCTAGCCGCCACCCTTAATCATAGAGAAACAGAGTTCCAATGCCGGCGCCATCCTAGGCAGCAGAATAATCTCTATTCTTCAGCCTAGGGTCTGCGAGCACAGGACTAGTCGACTAAACCACAGGGAGAAGGGGGAATCACATGACCCCTTCAAGTGCAGTCTAGGGAGGCAAAGCCTCCTATGCCAACAAACAAGACCCGACAGTGGAATAGATTCACCCTGTCAATCAGTAGCCGGCATACGACAAGTACTCTGAAGTTTTGACCTAAACCCAAATCTTACCATCAGTAGTTAGGGGAAGGGGCAGAAAAAACCCTAGCCTAGTCTTGCCTGAATGACAACTCGAGGCAAGATCTACTAGGATTGTAGCCTTAGGCTACATTCAGAGGGAAGGAGGGATTACCCTATATATGAGGGTAACCAGGGAGATTGTATGAAAGTACTGTATACTAAAGTCCCTAGGCTACTAGACTAGCGACAGTGAGATCGACTACCCAACTCATCGAAGCTCTCTCGTATACAGTGGTACCTCTACATATGATCTTAATTCGTTCCAGAAACTGCTTCATATGTTAAAACAATCGTATGTTGGAGCAAATATTCCTATAAGAATACAGTACACTGTAATTTGTATAATTCATTCCACACCCCAAAAACTATATTAACTACATATAATTACACATATAACTACATATAATTACACATAACAATAACATAACTGCATAAAATGTAAGGAGCATGTAAAAAGGATAATTATAAAGAAATAATAAATAAAAAATGTGTTTTATTGTCACTTTACTTTAAAGACGGGCCAATGCAGGTGTAGGATTTGCTACGCCAGGAGTAGACGGAGGATCGGCGAGAAGGTAGACATGGTGTTAACATGTTCTTTAAATAAATACTCTCTCTCTCTCTCTCTCTCTCTCTCTCTCTCTCTCTCTGTTCTTCTTCACTGTTAGTGTTAGAGACGTCTATTAATTTTTTCTGAAAGAGAGAGAGAGAGAGAGATTAAACAAAAATGTGTTGTGTACATATGATTTTTAACAGCATCAACAAGTTGAAAGACAATTAAATGTAACTAAAAAAACAATATGAGCGAATCTGAATTCCTTTATTAACTAAAACAAATATTGATACAAACACACTCATGTGTGTATGCGCACACACACACACACACGCAGGAGGAGTCACGATCAGCGAGAAGGTAGAGATGGTGACTGCGATAACATACCGTAACTTACACTACGGAAACTTTAATCTAACTTAGCTTATTTGTTTTTTTCATTTTTATATTTCATATTTTTTACATTTTTTTTTCTTTTGATTTTTAATTTTCATCACTTTCAGTGACAAGTTACGGTACGTTATCGCAGTCACCATCTCTACCTCCTCCCCGACCGTCTGTCTCTTACTGCATAGCAATTCTTGCACCTGTGTGTGTGTGTTTGTGCATATGCACACGATTGTGTTTGTATCAATATTTGTTTTAGTTAATATAGGAATTCAGATTAGCTGTTATTACTTTCTTAGTTACATTTAATTGTTTTTCAACTCGTTGACGCTGTTAAAAATCATATGTACTGTAAACACATTTTTGTTTAATCTCTCTCTCTCTCTCTCTCGGAAAAAAAATAATAGACGTATCTAACACAATAACAGCGAAGAAGGAGAGAGAGAGAGAGAGAGAGAGAGAGAGAGAGAGAGAGAGATTTTATTTAAAGAACATGTTAATACTATGTTTAGAGAGAAACAGAAAAAGAGAGAAGACTTTTTTAAAAGAGCTTGTTAATGCTATCTTGGTTTTCTTTGCTTCACTTTTTTCTTTCTTTCTGTTCATCACACTGACCCTTCTGACAAATGATCGTTGCCAACAATCTCTTTGTCCTTTATCCCTATCAACAAAAGGCATTCTATCTCTTCCAGGGTATTGCTACGATGTCTTGTAATAATGGTGATCCCCTTCGCGGGTTTATCTGCTTTAATGGCTGCCTTCTGCTTGATGATCGTCGAGATCATAGATCTATTCCGGCCATATTGTTTAGCCATATCACTCACATGCACACTGATCTCATGTTTTTCTATAATTTCTTGCTTCAATTCTAATGAAAGAATTGCCTTCTTTCTTTTCTCACCACTACCTGTACTGAAACTTAGCTTCTTAGGCACCATGATTATAGGTAAAATAAAAAAGGAAATGTGAGAAAAGGAAGAAAAGAAGCACTATTAATAACAGACCAAACAGAGGACAACCACACGATACACACAAGAACAGAGAACAGAGCACTCAACTCTCAATGGCGTCCCTCTTACGTGTTGCCATCTACTGGCGTAAACAAGATCTACATCGTATGTTGGAAAATTCATATGTTAGGACAATCGTATGTAGAGGTTCCAGTGTAGTGTACTATCTTAGAAGAGGACATTTTATATGCAATCCATATATCTTACATGTATAAATTGCCTATTATCTTCATTTAAATTTATTAGCACCAGGAACACTTAATATATCCTGCAAAAGAGTAAACTATAACGCCTAGGCTAGGATGCTGGCGTAAACAAGATCGGCTACCTAATTCGCCGAAACTAATATGAATACTATCGGCATAATATAATTAATTCCTAGCAATGAGGACTAAATAGCTAATTATGTTTATTTAAGCTATTATACCGGGAAAGTCGTTTAGGCTAACTAAATAACTCATGCGTTACGAACGACAGCGCCGAAGACGCCTCTGGTCCAGGCACTAGCTCTGCCAAAAAATTACTTTAATTCGATTCAATTTTTTACTTTACGGCCATAGCTAAACTTATACAGCATAAGAATCAAATACTCAACTTTCCAGAGGCAGAAGAGGCTGGAGATTGTATAATAAATCCAAATAAACGAGAGAGCACTGGGAAAACCACCGAGCGAGACCGCTACAGGAAAAGGAATAAAGATGGCGGCGATTATGGCGCCATCTGAGTACTCGAACAGTAACGGAGGAAGGGAACTTTATAACGGCTCCTCTTTTATTTTACCACTTTCCCCCCCTCGAAGCGTAAACGCTATGCGGTGTGCTGATTGCTATATGATGTGTCAAGAATACGTCCCCTAATATTATGCGATATCCTAAAGGGAAACTTTAAGGATATTTGCGCCAGGAGTTAGAATTCTGGAGACCTTAAGTTAAATTTTCTGGGAATATCACTGTAGTCAAATATACTCTAGGAAGCTACTTAAAGGAACCTTCCATCAGGACGACATAGCCTGAGCCCAAAATATATATATATATATATATATATGTATATATATATATATATATATGTATATACATATATATATATATATATATACATATATATATATATATATGTATATATATATATATATATATATAAATATATATGTATGTATGTATGTATATATGTATATATATATATATATATGTATATATATATATATATGTATATATATATATATATATATACATATATATATATATATATACTCTATATATGTATATATATGTATATATATAAACACATATATTTTATATATATATATATATATATACACACACACACACACACATATATATATATATATACACATACACACACACACATATATATATATATATATACATATATATATATATACATATATATATATATATATATAATATATCTATATACATATACATATACATACATACATATATATATATATATATATACATACAGTGGTACCTCTACATACGAATTTAATCCATTCCAGAACCAACTTCGGATGTAGAAAATGTTCGG